>NC_089249.1:33529012-33829012 GCF_963930625.1 Muntiacus reevesi | reverse complement strand
TAACTGTGCCTGGTATCTGGTAGTCCTTATCAGGTTCCTGTTCCTTCCTTAGGTAGAACATTTGCCTTATAACATTAATTTCCCAGGGGGAGAGAGAATCAATTTTTGAGTGTAAGTTTGGCACATTTACCATCTCAGAGGGAAAAAAAGGTTAGGAAAACAAATAACTATGCAGATTAAAGGCAAGCATTTTGGCTTAAATGAACACTAGACTGTGAATTAGAAAAGCAAAGATGTGGTCCAGGATTCAACCCAAACTAAATGTGAGACATCAGACATATTATTTGACTCCCCTGGCCTGGGCCTCTGTATTATTTCTAAATCATTGTATGTGCATACACGCATGCTCAGTTGCATCCAACTCTTTGTGACCCCCACCAATTGCAGCCCACAGTCAATGTCCGTGGAATTTCCCAAGAATACTGGAGTGGGTTGCCGTTTCCCGCTCCAGTGGATCTTCCTGACACAGGGATCGAACCCACGTCTCCTGAGTCTCCTTCATTGGCATGCAGACTCTACCACTGTACCATTTGAGAATCTCCCAATGTTTCTAGTAAGGAATTGGTAAAAAGAGGTGATTAAAAATATCAACAAATATGTTTATTTGCAAAGAATGAAGCCAGAGACATTGAAGCATCTACTTGAATTCAAATAACCCCAAGGGCTTAATTCCATGAATATTCAATAGTATGTTGAGGTATAAAGGCAAGGTATATAGACAAAAAGACATAGAAGAGAATTGAAAGCCATTTATAATGAAACAGGAGAGTTTGAAGCATAAAAGCAGTCATTTCCAATACACAAATTAATTTTTCAGCATTTAAGTAGAGATATAACTTCACAACTCTAGTCAAGCAGTTTTTTCACTCACTTTTTTCATTATTACATAGAAATATTATAATTATTTTAAAAGATTTATTTTTTATTTTCTCCAAATTTTTCCTGTTTTCTGTATTTTTAAGACATATTTAAGTTAATATTCTAAGTTATGACAACTTAAGAACATATATAACAACTAGAATTCTGACTGTCAGTGAAAATTGGCATGTCTGTATAATCTAGAAAAGATGGAAGTTCTCCAGATAAATTTTAAGCTCTCTGATTTCATATATTTCTTTAAAACTGAGTAATATAGTTTGAGGGTGTTTATGAAAATCTTCGGAGGAAAGAAACTGCTTTCCAATCCTTGTTCTAGTTACCAATGAATCTGAAATTTCAGTATTTTTTTTTAATTCTGAAAGGGAATGTAAAAATCACATGATTTAGAAGACTAATATTTCCTGTAAGAAGATAACTAATGTATTTTACAAAGTGCACACAATGATTTTGGGCTTCCCAAGCAGCACAATGGTAAAGCATCTGCTTGCCAATGTGAAAGACAGAAAGAGACAGGGGTTCAATCCCTAGGTCCGGAAGACCCCCTGGAGGAGGAAATGGCAACTCATTTCAGTATTCTTGCCTGGAAAATTGCATGGAAGAGAAGCCTGGTGGGCTATAGTCCATGGAGTTGCAAACGGTCGGACACGACTGAATATGCCACACACACTACTAGAAATTTCTCTTTAATCCTTGAAAATTCACTCTGGTATTTTACAAAGATGGTAAATTCAAACTTCTGCTGTGTGTGACACACCATTAACTCCACCAAGATATTTTCTTGGTTAACATTCACTGATGCTAACCTAACATCAGTGATGCTAGCAATGTTAACCTGGCAGTAATGCTAGGTTAACATTCACTGATGTGTTAACATAATAATGACCCACCTGCTATTCCTATCTATAAGGCTCTTTCTCTCTGTAAGGATGGAAATTAATGACAGAGTCTCTCTGAACTGTCTGATGTCAGAGCTAGAAAAGGTGTGAAGGGTATATTTGAGTTGGACTACTGGCTAGCAGGTTGGGGGGTAAATGCTGCAGTGGATAAAAGCTTGGGGTTTTCCGTGAAGCTTCCTTGTTAACAAAGGCATTTTCCAATATTGCTAACACTGAGACACTAAAAGGTAAGGAATTTTCTGTGTCTACCATACTATTATTTATTTAGCATTAGAACAAATTTGGGATTAAATGTATGGCTTATTTCAAAGGAAGAGTAAAGAGATAATGTATAATGATATCAGTTTTCTAGATTGTTTTTAAAGGAAACTGGGTAAAGGAAAATTTTGAAAATTACATGAACAGTCTGAGCCATATCAATAAAATTATGGTTCTTGGAAATTGTGTTTTTAAAAGATTTCTTAAAGTAGGCTCTAGTTTAATATGTCATTAAACAAAGCTACAGTAGATTTCTTGATTTTAGAGCTGAATTATTCTTTTCAGAAAATTTGAGAAGCAATGGGCATTTTGAAGCTCCCAGTGGTTCTCTTTGTGCTCTCTGTTGCGTTAAACCATCTGGAAGGTGGTGGTAAACCCACTGAAAGGTTAGTGACTTGAAAATCCGAGTTTCTTTTGAAAGTATGAAAAAATTATAATCAAATACTGCTATGTAATTAACGGCCCTTGTGCCATTAGATTTCTAAGTCATATTTAAGAATAGTACATTAAGTTCTTCCATTGTTTCTTAAATTCTCTCTTCTTTAAAGAATAAAGTCCGTCTGATAAATCTCTCTAATGAAATTTCTGACAGACAGGAATGGATAGTTTCAGCTTTGCCAAGAAATATGCTATTGGAACTTAAAGGAGCAGAACCAGAACATGAAGCAAGAAAACCCAAAAGGTAGTAACTTCTACTATACTAATCCAATTCTCAAGCAAACTAGGAGAAACTCAAAGTATATATTTTATATGAGGTGGAATTTTGCTGTGTGCTTATATAGACTTATTTTTGTCAGCTCTGGCAATATCCTGAACTTTCACATCTCTTTCTGGAAATCTAAGTGGGAAATAATCAAGTGGCAAATTAAATCTGCTAAGAAGTTAAATTTAGAAGATCCAATTAAAAAGCCATTAGTCTTTAGGGGATTCTTTCTATATTGCTAACTGCTCTGTTAATAAAACAGAATTATAATTAAAGTATTATTCTTCATGAGATTACTTCCAAGATGCTCTAAATATAAATTAATATTTCTTGAAAACTTTTTCAATAAGTACCATGTGCATCAGGGTTTTTTTTTTAAAGCTTATTTTAAAAGGTATCTTTTATTTGAATTATACTTTCAAGGAATTTTAAAAACTGTGAAGGAAGGGTGAAAATGTTTTCAGTATTTACAACTTTCAAGTGGAAAGCCTTTAAAAGTGTTATTATCCACTTATTAAAAGAATCTTAAGTCCATAGGTATACATATATCCCCTCCCTTTTGAAACTCCCTCCCAGCTTCCGCCCCATCCCACCCTTCTAGGCTGATTCATGCTGAGGTTTGACAGAAAACAGCAAAATTCTGTAAAACAATTATCCTCCAATAAAAAATAAATTAATTTAAAAATGCTATATAAAAAAAGTCAAGTCCAAATTCATGCATATGTCATAATATGAAGATTTGCTTGTGTCTAGATTTTGACTCCATATGGTTTTATAAAACTGAATTTATGCTCTCTTGAAGATCAAAGAGAATAAGTTTACTCATGAAAAATCTTTGCTTTAAGTCATATAAGAACTCTTCTCATAGAATTATCAGCATTTTGTCTATTTTCCTTCCGGGTGTTTTTTGTTGATGTAGAGGTCCTTTGGTGATATATAAAGGTTTCTAAAGCACCTATGTATAATAGATTGTACACGTAGATTTTTTTCCCTTTCATTTCAAGGCTTACCTAGTTTACAGGACATTCTTCTCAGAACTGACTGTAATGTTCAATTGGTTTTCTCCTAGGTAAAAACAACTTTAAACCTGCCATGAAGTTTCTGGTAAACTAGCAGAACATTTGAACAATGACAGAAATTTAGTGATATTATATAGTATTTCTGTCTATATCTTGATCTTTTCTTTCATTAGATATATTCATCTATTAACTATTTTTACCCAGTATGTTTTTAAGGAAATTCATTTATTATGAGGTGAATATCACTGAGAAATAGAATAACACATAATGTTATTTATTAACGATTATATTTTCATTCTGGTCTCACAATTTTTGAATTATTAGAAATATTTATAAAACATTCATCAAATACTTTTCAGGAAGTTGAATTTCCTGGAATCAGTATATTTGGTCAGTTTTTTGAGGAGAGAGGACGAATTTAACATCCTGAGCCATTCAACCATATAATATTCTTTGAAGCTCATAAAAAGTTGAGAAAGCCTAGGTAGAAAATATCTCAAACTTTGAACACCTTTAAAAAATAAAGCTGATGAAGATTTATTCTTCAATATTGTTTTTTCACAAAAATCAGTCATCTCATCTGAGATTTTTTTCAACTTTTATACCTGCATGGGATGGGATTAAGAAGTAACAAACTTTACAGGCCATACCAAAACATGGTTATGTTACTTGACACTCATGAGTGAGGCAGAAGGATCCCACACTTGCCCACCAACTTTTTAAGACTCAGTAGTAAATAAGGCTCAGTGGTATCTGCCTGGCAGATAGTAAGAGAGCAATCAAAAGTATAATTACATGCGTTTCAAGCTAGAGTCACTGAACGCTTCCTTTAGAAACTCACACCTCCACAGACAACTATTAAGAGCTGGATAAGGGACCCATTTAAAAACTGTTTCAAAAGCCCCTGAAACTGAGATGTATTTAAAGAGAGACAATTTAAGAGTTACAATTTGGCCAATAATTATCACTGTTTATATTCTCTTCTTATTGAAGTATAGTTGATTTACAATGTTGTGCTAGTTTTTCATGTATAGCAAAGTGATTCAGTTATATACATACATATATACATATATATGTATTCTTTCTATATATTCTTTTGTGTTCTTTTCCATTATGGTTTATTACAGGATATTAAACTTATTTATGAAACAGAAACAGATTCAGACATAGAAAACAATGTTATACTGTGAGTGAGGGATAAACTGGTTTGAGATTAGCAGATACACACTACTATATATAAAATAGATAAACAACAAAGTCCTACTATATTGCACAGGGAACTATATTCAATATCCTATAATAAGCTCTCTTAAAGCCAAGAATTTCCATGTGTGTGAATGGTCATAGCTTTAAACTAGTGTTTGTTATTAGCTGGAGGGTAGGCTGGTAGGCCATGTCTGCCTGATAGTCAATGAGGGAAAATACATAAAAGTTGAAGTGTTGCGCCTTTCACTAACCAACTCAGTCAACTTTCTCCATCTTAATGATAATTTGGGGTATATCCTGACTATCATAATTACATAAAAATTCCTGTTTGAGAAAGCAGTTTCACAAGTATGAAACAAAAAAACATATAAGTTCCTCATATTTCTTTAAAGTAGAATCATGACCCTCCTAGCTAACTCAAATTAGATAATATTTTAGTTAGAATAATTTTAAATCCTATTACAGACCTTGAGACCAATTATCAAACATTCACCAATTATCACTGAGCACAAAGAGTATTTCACATTCTGTTCAAGGCATTCACCAAATACATCCTGGAAAAGAAATCCCTTTGAACCTTCTCAATTTGACCTACATTTCTTTTATTACTTTAAATTTATTAGTTTGAAGTGTTTGGGTCAAATTCTGATTACTACTGTTTTTCAGGAAAAGTTTATCACCTTTTAGAATTAAATGTTCAGTGAATGAATTGCTGGTTCAATCTTTATAGGAGCATTAAACCATTCCTTGAAAATGCACATTGGCCATGCTTACCACACATGAAAAAGAAAGAGTTAAAGAGATAATATGAATAAGACTGATATATAAGCCAGGTAATTAGGCTTCTGTGGGCTTGCCTCATGGCTCAGTCGATAAAGAATCCTCCTGCAATGTAAGAGACCTGGGTTCAATCCCTGGGTCAGGAATATTCTTGCCTGGAGATTCCATGGACAGAAGAGCTTAGTGGGCTATGATCCATGGGGTTGCAAAGAGTCGGACACAACTGAACGACTAACATACATAAATTAAGCTTCTAGGTGTGTTTCCTTTGCCTGAGTAATTGGTTTGTCAGCATAAACTCATGCTCAACAGATACTCAGTTCATGTAATTCTGTAAGAAAAATTTTCTGTGGAGAATATCTGAGAGTATAAACCATAAAGTTTCACATGAGTTTTTAAAATATTTACTCTTAGGCTATCTCTATACAAAGATACAGACAATGAAGTACTTCCCATACAAAATAAACACATTGAAATAAAAGCCATTGCATATTGCTTCAAATTATGTATATACACTGGCTTCTGGACATTGAGTTTTCAGCCTCCTACCAGTATCTCTCTCCCACTTGACATTTAATCAAAGTTTAACAAAGATTTTGGTTTTTACAGGAGCTGAAATTTCCCCAGAACTCTTAATAATCAGCAAAAAAGCAATCATTGTATCTATTTCCAAAAACGAAAGATGGTACAAAAATATAGGGTTGATGTAAATAAATTCTGTAAATACTAAAAAGTTAATATTCAAATGGATTATTTAGTTATCATTTATGATTTATCCATAATATTATTATTTTGCAATTTTTCCAGGTGACTGAAGGAACTTGATGAATACTAATACCATTGACACAAAAAGCCTTTGGTTTTAACATTTAACCTATCATTAAAATTGTTGAAAATATAGGAACATAGTACATAGTAGGGGCATGGTAATCTTCATGTATTTATGCTAATAGTAATAGAATTCCCACAGTACAGTAGTTAGAGTGCCTGAATAGGTGATAAATTTTATTCCCTTGAAAAGCTGACCTTTCTCAACACTGTCAATTCAGTGAAATCAGGAAACGTAACAAAAATTAACTAACACTGCTTAATTCTTGTTTGAAAGGTATGAGAAATGAATATATATATTTAGATCTGCATATTCCAGATTACATATATAACTTGCAATTCAAGACCTTTTTTAAAAATTTGGGAAATAGATTGGTAGTGGTGGTTTAGTTACTAAGTCGTATCCAACTCTTGAGACCCCATGGATTGTAGCCTGCCAGACTCCTCTCTCCGTGGGATTCTCCAGGCAAGAATGCTGGAGTGGGTTGCCCTTTCCTTCTCCAGGGATCTTCCCAACCCAGGGATCAAACCCAGGTCTCCTGCTTTGCAGGCAGATTCTTTACCAACTGAGCTACGAGGGAAATAGATTAATCAATATTTAAAAAAATAAAAGACAAAAACTTTTATTATCATTATCTGAAATATATTCTGAATTGCCAAAGAAAAAGATTATACTGGGAAATTCAACATTAACTATAATGGAGGGTTTGCTATGTGATTTCTAAGCTGCATCTTCAAGGTGTCCAGAAACTCGATCAAATCAACCAAGTATTTTGCAAACCAAAACACTGATGTGAAGGCGTTTCCTTTCATTTTCATCAACATGAGGTATCTGATGTCACAGAGATAGGTGTGTCCAATCCTGACTCTAAGTTTCTAACCTTCCGTATTTGTTCAGCGTCACCAGTCGTCAGATGGAAAAGCGGAAGTGTCGCACTGCGGAAGTGTCGCACAAGCGACTCAACGCCTGGTCAACTTTTTAGCTCCTTCCGGCAACAAACTTGGCGCCATTTTCTCACCTATGAAGATGGAATCCAATACTTATGGCAAGAGGAAAAAAGTTGAGATCTCAAAGAGAGAACCATTGAGTTACTTACCCATTTAGAGGTCAGTGCTCCTCTACAGTTCTTACTGCTTTACTGTATTATATAACTACTCCACTGATTTCCTTTGTTATTTAACAGTACCTCTTCCATTACCAGAATGAATATATGAATCTCTGCTTCCCATGTTTGTTGCTAACGTATATAAAATGCCATGTTAAGAATTGCTTAAATTAGTACTGATTAAGCTCCCATAATAAAAAAGGCAGTATCTTTAAAACTGAAATATACTTGCTGTAGTGTTTATTTTTTAAATACTTTTTAAAAGTTGTTTCTTTTGCCTGTATCTTTATGACCTGAGTTTGAGAAAAGAGGAGAAAATGGTTGTTGGAAACTTGATAAATTGTAGACAGCTGAAAATAAAGTTATGATTATAAACATTAGAAAACTAGCAATTGTAAGTATCCTTGTTAAGCAATTCTTTTTTTTGCATTAGATTTCCGAAATGACATAAAATGTTGTTTAAAAAAATAAAAACCTGCTCCTGACTCAGTCAAAAAAATTTTTTTAATTCTGTTTCTTGTTGCATTTGCTGGTACGAAGAGTTTAGTTACAAAACAAAGTAAAGCCTTCTCCTGACTCAGTCAAAATACTTTTTTTTTTAATTCTGTTTTTTGTACTTGCTGGTATGAAGAGGTTACTTCAAAATTAAAAAAGAAATGTCTCGGTACACGCTGCTATATTTAAAATGGATAACTAACAAGGACCTACTGTATAGTACATGGAACTCTGCTCAATATTATGTGGTAGCCTGGATGGGAGGGGAGTTTGGAGGAGAACGGATACATATATCTGCATGGCTGAGTCCTTCACTGTTCACCTGAAACTGTCACAACATTTTTAATCGGCTATACCTCAAAACAAAAATAAAAGTTCAAAAATAAATAAATAAGACAAAAAAAGAAAAAAGAAACAATGTCCCTGAGAGTTTTATTGTCTATTATCAGTGAGCTTTATTAAATGTATATGCCCTTTATTCTGTTTAAGTGGCTTTCAGCAAATCTTAGTCACATTTTTATACAGAGTACTGCAAAACCAATATGTGTTCCTATTAATTCTGTCTTTATTTGAAAGACTATAGACTTCTGGAAATTATGTTCTGTATAGCAACTTATTTTCTTTGTTTAATTAATTGGACTTTTCTGGCAGAATTTCCACATGTGTGATGTCTCCTCTCCCCCCCCTTTTTTTTTTGAAGAAACCTGCAGTACTAGAAATGAAATGAAATATTTTGCTGTAAGTCAAATTCCTACAGGGTATCTGCTTTTCCCTGACTGTGAATTCCATAATTTTGGAAGTATCATTAACTCATATCAATGGCTATTATGCTGCATTATGCATTGCTCAGGGCTCAGCTTTTATTTTGAAAAACTAAAAAAAAAGAAGCATTTCAATCTTAGTGAGAATCCAGCTCACTGACTTAATTGCTACATTAAAATTGCTCCTCATAAAATTTACCTTAGATTATCATCTTTAGAGTTTGTTATTGTTGTTTGGTTTTTTCTCAGGGGATGATTTTATGTCATGAATTGCATACCGAAATAAATGAGTGATTGAATTCCTTTTGTGATATTCAACTATTAGCCCCCTTCTTTTAAAGTGGATATAAGCTCAACATTTTGAGAATCCCATGGACAGAGAAGCTTGGCGTTATGATCCATAGGGTCTCAAAGAGTTGAACACCACTGAAGCAATTTACCACACATGCAAGGTACAATTGAATTACTTAAACTTACTCAGTTAAAAATTTTCCCATAATAGTCTACATTAAATAACAGCATTGCATCTCATATCTGTATCAACTCCCCAATCAAGTCTGGTGAGCTACAGACCATGGGGTTGCAAAGAGTCAGACATGACTTAGCGACTTCACTTTCACTTTCAACCTATCTTTCAAGAGTTAATTAAATTTTAATGAGCTCATATAGTATTCAAGGACATTGTATATAGCAGTACACAATTCCCAGGTTTAAGACAAGAAGAATTAACGTATAGTAACCCAACGACTTCTGGTGCTAAAGAATAGGATAGAGTTAGGGTTACTATGTCACTTACTCCAACCAGAAGGAAAGAGTTTATTACATTGATACAATAAATATAAATAGTTGATATTATTGTAAAGTTTACTCATTATATTTATTAACAAAGTGAAACATTTGAACACATTCAGCATTCTTTCCTTCATTAGTATTCATAGACCAATAGAAATCTAAATATATAAAGGTTGGGAATGCCTTATGCCATGGAACATAACAAGTACTTCCCCTGGTCTCTCATAATTACCCTGTGAAAATAATTAGTTTTTCTTTATTGATGTAACTGATGATATCAACAGTAAATATTGGTGATTAAGCTTATTCCAACTCTTCTTATTGTGCCTGTGGTACGTGAAATCATAGGTGCTATTGAGTAGCCTTCCAAATACTTACATACATGCTACAAATTAAATTTTATTGAAGATTTAGAAATACAAATGATCCTATGTTCCTGTTGCAATACTGACCCAGAACAAAGAATTGATTTTCTAAAACTTCCAGAAATTCTCTTGAGCATTGTGAGAGAACATTCTGCAATAAGCTTCTTATTCCTCTGAAGCCTGAACATCATTGTTGTTCAGGCACTAAGTCATGTCCAACTCTTAGAGACCCCATGGACTATATCACACTAGGCTCCTCTGTCCTCCACTATCTCCTGAAGTTTACTGAAATTCATGTCCATTGAGTCAGTGACGCTATCTAACCATCTCATCCTCTGCCCCCCACCCCTTCTCCTCCTACCCTCAATATTTCCCAGCATTGGGGTCTTTCTTTTCCAGTGAGTCAGTTCTTTGCATCAGGTAGCCAAAGTATTGGAGCTTTAGCTTTAGCAGCAGTCCTTCCAATGAATATTCAAGGTTGATTTCCTGTAGGACTGACTGGTTTGGTCAAACCAGTCAATCTTGAATATCATTACCTGGTAATATTATGCCGAAATGAAAGAATACCTTTTGTTTAAGAGCAGAAATGCCTGTGAGTCTAAACCTCCTTTGGCTGAGTGCAGGGAGAGCATTTCATATAAGGTAGGAAAAAGTATTCTTTTTCTACCCCTTATCCTCCCTTTTACACACACATAACCCACAGTAATGGAAAAATCCATCTTCCTTACACTCACTGCATGTGTAATAGATACTGTTAGTGCTCACCAACATCCTCTTCTTCCTGAGCATATAAGTGTGTGTAGTTCTCAGCCCCCTCATATTCGGGTGGTGCCATGAGGCTCATTCTGGCCAGTGAAATATTAGCAGAAATGATGTGCGTCACATCTAGGCTGACACAATATGTTAAAAAATCTATGGGGAAATTTTCAGTCTTTCTCTTTCCTTTGCTACTGCAGTTCCTGATGAACTGTCCCTCTAGCTGGGACTCTGAGTGGCTTCATGGAGAAAAAGATTCCCTCTCATCTGTCTTGGACATGGAGTGCAACCAAGAAATAAACTTCTGTGACATTACCTACAGCCTACCAAAACACACACACACAATAACCAAAATCAATCAGTTAGGTAACCTTCATGATACCTAACTACCCTGCTAATACTTCTCTCCTAACTCCATGATATCAGGAGTAGCAGAACCATTCTTCCACTATAATTCAACCTTGAATCTTAAAATTATCACCAAGTGCTCTAATTCCTTGTCCCACACATTCAAATTAGTCATCAAGACACAGGTACTCTAAAGTCCCTTCCTGTTCTAAGCATATGTTTCTCCTTTCTTCTCCCAGTGCCAGTAATATAGCTCCAGTCCTCTTTATTGAAAGCCACAACTCCTGCAACAGGCTGCTAAAATAGTTCTCCAACCTCCAGTATTTACTGCTATTCTATACATTGATACAGAACAAGTTCCAAATGCACATTTCTTACTACATCAATCTTTCTATACAAAGTTTTTCAAAGCCTTGTTATTATCTACAAAAATACATCAATTCCTTTTGCCTGACATTTAAGTCCTTTCACAAAGTAACCCCTATCCTCTTTTCAGCTTCTCCTCTTTTCAACCCCTATTCTCTTTTCATCATTTCATTTCCTATTCCTACACTCTACCGAATTCTCTGGTTGTTTTAGTTGTTTCTCTTTAACTGATATCATCACATTTCCTCTTATTTCCCAGGCTCTGGCTCATTCCTCCATTCCCTCCAAATTGAACAACTATCCCACGGTGCAGCCTTTTGAAGTCCTTTAATGACAAAAACAGAAAAACATTTCTAGACATTGAAGGACACCTCCCTTCCTCATCCCATTTGCTATCAAGACGGTTGACTAAACAATGAAAATCTGAAAAGCTAACATTACAGGGGAAAGGGTATGCTTGCATTTCTCCCGATAGATCCAACAAAATCAGTTGGCTCCCTCTTCGGAAGATCCGCCCCAGCGGAGCCACCAACATTCAAGGTAGAGAAAAACAGCGTAATCCCCAGAAGGAAGAATTTCCAATACAAGCCACGGCGGTTTTAAAAATGTCCAAGAAATGCCACACTTGACGTCATTGACCTTATGACCTCCCTACTTGCAGATAGATAAAAACCCTTACTAATCAAGCTAAAAATCTGGTTTCTCAACAGGGAATGCCTCAGAATCGCTCTGCTTGCTTTGCTTGCTTTTGCTTCCCCCACTCAGGCTGACTTGATTGATCATACTTATTGGGCTTATATACCTAACACCCCCTTTTATTGTAGGCTGTAAAATGGACAGATATAGGACCAATCGTACCCACTAATGACTCAACACATATGCCCCCTCCTTGGAGCTTGGAGGGGCCCTCTCATCCTGAGGAAGAAGGAAGACTAATTAACATTTCTCTAGGCTATGAAATCCTTCGTTTATGCATGGGCCCAACAAAATTATGTATTAATGTTAGTTGACAAACGTGGGCTTTCGTCCTGCCTCCAAAAAAGAACTTCCACACATTGTTTGGACTATTTACTGCCCTGTCCTTTTATGAAAACCATGTCAATACTACCAAAACTCTAGAAAAAGGACAAAAGTTAGAATGTAAGGGGTTTACTTATAAAGACTTTAAATATGCTCCTGTTTATTGAGATAGATGTCAAGCTAAATCAGAAAAAATAATGCTTGTGGCCAGTTACACTACTGTTGATTGGGGTAGCCATGGTATATGGCTATCTAACTGCTCAGATGATATTAACAGTACTATATGTGATTATGTTACTCACGCGTAACACAGAAGATTACCAACAGTTCAATGAAACACTTCCATGAAAAGGACTCCTTGGCTGGCTTGACAGCTAAATGACACCTTCTCACCCTCAAATTGTCCTCAATAAATGAACTGGACCTGAACAATGAGACATCTGAAAACTTGCTGCAAGTACTGAAAAACTTGAAACTTGGACTAGATATTTCACAGAGACCAGTCGTAGTCATGGTAATTATTCCTTCTGTTATGATCATATATTTTATACAAGCTTGTGGTCCCCTTCCTTTCATTATAGCCATATAAAACTTACAATTTAATAGACTTTACATTCTATGACCTGTATAGATTGCATATTGTATACTTGTCTTAATTCCTCTATTTCTCTAAAAAAAGAATCCCTTTTGATCCTTCGATCTCGACACAGTTTATGGTTACCAGTAGATCTCCAATGACCCTGGGAAGAGGGTCCCATGACAGGATTTGCTTCCTGGTTACTCACTAAATTACTCCAACGATCTAAGCAATTCATTGGATGGTTAATTCTTGATATTTGGGGGGTTAATAGCCATTTACACCACTGCTGCTCTTGCAGACATTGCTTTACAAACTTCAATTCAAGCACAAAACTTTATTCAAAATTGGACTAAAGATGCTCATACTATGTAGGCCACTCAGGCTCAGATAGATAAAGAAGTTTAAGATAAAATTCAGAAATTTAAAACAGCCATCCAATGGGTTGGAGATCAATTAACAGATTTACAAAAACAAATGATACTACTGTGATTGAAATTCTACTCAATTTTGTATTACTCCTGTTTGATTCAACTATAGTGCTTACAATTGGGAACAAATCAAATTTCATCTGCAAGATATACATAATAACGCTTCCTTAAATGTACAGGTTGTTGCAAAAAAAAAATTATTTGAAACCTTCTCTAAGAGTTTACCCTCTTCCAATTACTTAAAAACCTTAGCTAAACAGCTAACTGATCAATTATCCGGGCTGGACCCTCAAAGATGGTTTTGAAATATTACACATAGCATCAGGTCTGGAACTAAAACTTTGGTGATTGTCTTGACAATTATATTTGTTGTTTACCATTGCTTTTATGCAAAAATTGTTGAAACTAAACAAACGCAAATGGTCAGGACCCTTTTTTACAAATATAATAAATAAGGGGGAATTGCCAGGGAACGTTTAACGGGAGGATTCCTGTGTGCTGTTTTCTATCTCTCAGAAATCCTCTGTTCCTTATCAGTTCCTGGTAACAGGAACGAGTGGAACTGCATGCTGCTCCCAGGACTGAGGTCATAGGATGAGACACATGCATGGATTTCCTTCAGTAAACATTCTCCTTACAACAAAATTGGTTAGTCATGACCCTCTTTCTTGAGATATGGATTGTCTTCTGACCATATGACTATTGTTAATTCCATTTATGAAATAAATACCATCTCCAAATAAACTAAATATTGTACTATACAATATTTAAATTCTATAGCATAATTATCAAAATAAAGATTCTAAATTTTCATAATAAGTAGGATTAAATAAATTCCATAAAGAAAGGGTTTTCTGGGGGAATGAGATAGGAGCAAATGGTCATGTTTCTCACTTTATTGGAAGAACAGTGCTCTTGCATTTGAAAAATAATGTATGCTAGCATACATTCCTTCCCCTTGATTGATTTACAATATAAGTTTAATTCATGAGCAAATTTTATGAACAAAATTCAAATCTTTGCCTATTGACAAAACTTTGAAAATTAATTTTTTTTATCTTTTTTGTGAAGACATAGTGATATACATTGGTCAGTCATCTACATGCTGCTCTTTAATCTACACTTTTTGAGAAAGTTTCTGCTTTGAAACATCTATTAATAGAGCACAATGAGATATCAAAAGACACAGTGAGTCATAGTTCTGTGAAATTTTCAACAGGAGAAATGAAGACACAGAACACACCTGAAATTCATTTATTATACTCAGACATGCCTTAATAATTAAACTTAAGAGTTCTGGTCAAACAATAGAGAAATGGATTAATCAGTTATGATAAGTATATTTATCAATTTAGAAGCCAAACAGAAGCTTAAAGTTTACATATTGGCAGCCAAATGTTTTTCTGTGAAACAACTTGTTAATGAGTTAAAATAGCTTTATTCATAAAATAGCTTTATTTGGCTTGCATTAATATCCTTAAAGTTACAAAGATTGTCACACTTTATGTTATCTGTAATTAGGACAACTCTCAATAATTTCTTAGAAAATTAAATAATGATGTGACAGTTATTCACACAGCAACTAATATTAATAGTTTTCTTTTTATACTTAGGGAGAAATCCTTTATTATACAGTGACTTTTTCCTACTAAAGAAATCACTGAGTAACAAGATTCAGTGGAAAATTTCATTGTACGTTCAAGGTCTGTTCTACTTCTGGGCATCTTCTAACGGCTTGAGATACAACTTTGCTGGGATGAAGTAAGCAATGGTAGCTTCAAAACTTGCAGTCAAATTCTTCACCTCTTCTTTATTGTAGAAGAGGTGTCAATAGCACTCCTGATCATTTCAAACCTGCTATTTCTTCATTCGGCTTCCCTAATGACTCAGATGGTAAAGAATTTACCTGCAATGCAGGAGACTCAGGTTCAATCCCTTTGTTGGGAAGAGCCCCTGGAGAAGAGAATGGCTACCCACTCCAGGATTCTTGCCTGGAGAATTCCATGGACAGAAGAAACTGGCAGACTACAGTCCATGTGATCTCAAAGAGTCAGACACAATTGAGTGACTAACACTTTCACTTTCATTTCTTCATAATGACAGTGTACAAATGCTTATGAAGTCAAAAAAAAAAAAAAAGACAGTATGAACCAGAGATTTGAGCTTTGATGTATCATTGATCCAAAGTCTTTCATACATCTTAGAAAAGATAATACATTTCTCCTGTGATGGGGTAGAAAGTCTTTCTCTTTCTGAGAGGAGGGAAACACCATTTTGCTGTTAGTCACCATGCTTTGGAAGATGAGAGATTTGTGTTTGTTCTATAGCAAAGGGCCTTGAGGAAACCAAGCAACAGCCAATAAGGGTGTATCCTAAATGTGTGTGTAGCCGGAGTCACACAGACTTGGTGACTGCAATCAAGTTACTCTGGACTACTGACTCCTCTTGTGTGACATGAACAGAATAATAACTCAGAGATTGACTGCTGCTGCTGCTTTAGGCCCTCAGTCATGTCCGACTCTTTGCGACCCCATGGACTGCAGCCCTCCAGGCTCCTCTGTCCAAGGGGATTCTTCAGGCAAGAATACTGGAGTGGGTTGCCATGCCCTCCTCCAGGGGATCTTCCCAACCCAGGGGTCGAACCCAGGTCTCCCTCATTGCAGGTGGATTCTTTACCGTCTGAGCCACCAAAGAGATTGGCAGTGAGGAAGAAATGAGATTGTGTCAGTGAGGAGAATAGCTAAGACTTCAGCTGCAAATTTGCCTTACAATAAATGCTATTCCCCCTTTCCCCTTGTAGAGAAAGGTCCCTCTTTCTCCCTGTGATGTGTTTCCCACAAGGGCCCCCTAGCACATGGCATTGGATCACACTTTGGAAGAAGGTGGTACCACCTCACTGAAGAGGTCAGGAAGGTGTTTGAGGGAGCAGTTAATATAGTCTTTTAATAATAGAGATTCTACCCTACCTTTGAATTTCCATTTCTATTTTTCTGTCTCAGCTTGTACTTGGCAGGATTTCAATGGTACCCATTAATTTCTGAGCCCCAGTGCCTCCCCATTTAGAGCTTCATTTATGGTAGTCTCACTATGTGCCAAATGCTGTTCTTAAACTCATTCAAATTCGTATGCATTTACTCCTCATAAAACCTTGTGAAGTGAAGTTATTTCCAATTATAAAATAAGCTGTGATGATGTAATGAACTGCACAGTGACTAAGTAATAATATATTGTACATTTGAAAGTTGATAAGAGGGTAGACTTCAAAAGTTCTCATCACAAGAAAATAATGTACAACCATGTTCGGTGATGGATGTCAACTAGACTGACGGTGGTCTTCTTTATCAATATATACCCAAATCAAATCATTACTTTGTGAAAACCTGAAACCAATTTAATGTTATATGCCAATGAGAGTTCAATAAAAATACTATTACTCTCACTATCTTACAGATGAAGAAACTGAGGCTGTCTGACCTTGGGTAAATCATTTCACCTTCTTCTGCCTCAGTTTATACCAAATACAAACCAAGTCAATGACGGAGCCAAGATATTCACCCAATTATTCATCATTCCATATGTTTGCTTAGTACCTCTTATGTGGCAGACACTCTTTAAACTTTGGGGGATGCCTCAGTAAATCAGACTGACAAAATCCCCCGTCCTCATGGAATTTGCTTTCTAATTTTGGGGGGTGATAGTGTGTACCAAAAGTGTACTCTTAGTCACTATGCTGTAACACTTCCCCCAATCACAGGGATTTGTAAAAATCTCTCATCTTCCTTTCACAGCACTTTAAAGAAAATGAGAAATCAGGACAGAATTAGGAGGGAAAAAAAGTCATTGTTTTCTAAGTACCATCTACATGCACTTTATATATCAGTTCAGTTCAGTCGCTCAGTCGTGTCCGACTCTTTGCAACCCCGTGAGCCGCAGCACGCCAGGCCTCCCTGTCCATCACCAACTCCCGGAGTCCACTCAAACCCATGTCCACTGAGCCGGTGATACCATCTAACCATCTCATCCTGTCGTCCCCTTCTCCTTCTACCCTCAATCTTTCCCAGCATCAAGGTCTTTTCAAATGAGTCAGCTCTTCGTATCAGGTGGCCAAAGTATTGGAGTTTCAGCTTCAACATCGGTCCTACCGATGAACACCCAGGACTCTATATATATTCTATTGTTAATCCTCATAAAACTCCATCAAGCAGGTATTGTTACACTATTAACTGATATAAACCAAGGAATAAAAAATGGGCTGATATAAAATTTTCATTCTGAATAGATAAGAATGACAAGGATTTCTTTGCCTTCTCATAGCAAGCCATGTCTGTCAAAATAAAGAATAGTAGCTATAAAAGAAAATGAGCTGATTTGTCCAAGATCACACAGTTAGTAATGGTCATTCTAAGACTGGGACCAAGGTTTATCAAACTCTGAAGCTCGGGCAGTTTTGCCACATGATGTCTAAACAGAAATCTTTTTTTCTTACTTCTACTGTAGCTTATTTTTTGTAGAACCCTGCCAAATCAGTTTGTCTTAGAACTGGACAAACAAGTCAGACAAAAGAATAATGGGGCGAAAAATGTGTTCAGGATATAAAGAACTTGTTTGCTATTGAAGATAACAATCTTTACCCAGTATCACATAGTTTTATCTTCTTTTATTTTGTTTTACAAGGTTTCAACTGAAAGTCTGCTGAAAGATTGCTCAAGGCTTATCTTTATTTCCCCTCCCAAATCCACTTGAGATTCTCATACTGACTTTCTTTTTTTAAATCGAAGTATAGTTGTGGGCTTCCCTGGTGGCTCGGTGGTAAGGAATCCACCTGCCAGTCCTAGAAACACAAGTTCAGTCCCTGGGTCAGGAAGATCTCCTGGAAAAGGAAATGGCAACCCACTCCAGTATTCTTGCCTGGAGAATACGTTCCTCCTGGAGAGGAGCCTAGCAGGCCACAGTCCATGGGGTTGCAAAACAATCAGACATGAATGAGCAACTAAAACAACAATAGTTAGTGTACAATGTCATGTTAATTTCAGGTGTAGAGCAAAGTGATTCAGTTATACATAAATATATGTATATATGTATTCTTTTTCAGATTGTTTTTTAATAAAATATTGAGTATAGCTCCCTGTGCTATACAGTAGGTCCTTGTTGGTTACCAATTTTACATGTAGTAGTGTGTATATATAAATCCCAACCTCCTAACATATTGCCTTTTCTATTGAGGCTTTCATTTCTTTGTTCTGTATACATTTAAGAAGTTTTTCTTTTATGGCTAAATGAAAATTCCACCAGGTGAATAAACCCACATCCAGTAGCCAGTCCATGAAGGTCCTTCCCATGGAACTTCAGACCACATTTCACACCCCTCACTTGCTCACCTCCACACCTCGGCCCATACAGCTTGCTCACCTTGCAATATCCTCCCTTCACCCTGTTGGAGTTTATACCCAGGTTTTACTCAAATGCCACAATCTCCAAGGAACCTCTCCTCTTCAGTTACACAGACTTTTTTATCTGTATTACTCTTCTGATATCAGTTGATTGAAACAGTCATTCAACACATGTCTATTAAGCTTGCGTTGGTGTTTGATACTCTTTCAGTGGCTAGAGTTTAGAGAATATCTTGAAGAAGTTTACAGATTTACCTTGTATTTTTGGTTATGTATGCACAGGCATTATTTTCTCATCTAGCCTGTAATCTAGGACAAAGATGTGTAAATTATCTTTGTAATCCCCACAATATTTCAATCCCAACTTTGCACATAACAGGCACTCAATCAATATTGGCTGAATCAATATATTCTATGAATAAAGAACAAGAAAATGAATGAGTGAACTTCAATGTAAATTTCTGATATCACACAATGATGATGCTGATAGAGTATGACATCTTATTATCTCTTTGTAAAACAAGAGTAATAATTGTAGGGTTGTATTAAAGATTAGGAAAGAAATACACGAAGTGGGTGGCGTGTCTCTGGTGTTCAGTCAGCGGTAACTATTCTGGCCATGATAACTCTACACAAACAAAAAATGATATAATATTACATGGGCACTTTTGTTATTAATAGCAAACCAGACAAGAGGATTTAAAAGGAGAGAGAAATGGGGAGAGCATAAAGGTGGGTAACAAAAGTGAGCACAAAACATCGTGGGGAAATGTTCAAAGAAACAAAAAGAGAACTAGGATAAAGACAATAATCTGTCCAAATCCTAAGCAGGATTTGTATCACTGGATACCTTTTCTGCTCCAATAACTAATGATGCAAAGGCATTTGTCCCACCCCATCGCATCTAGAATTACAAAAACTTTGACAGGACTACCCGAGATGCAGGTTCTGAAAATCCCCCCTCTCTCTTCCCTGTGGGAACATTCCTTGTTATGTAGAACAACAGTTATGATCAGTAAGAAGTGGCGCACAAATCCTATAAAGGAAATCTCAGACAATGCAGGAACGGCACATCTGGTAGAGATTACCTGACTTGTAAGTAGCTTAGAAGAGTGAGAGCAAATTCTGAAACGTCTAAAAGGAATAGAATTTCAGCAACTGGCAGTGTTACCTCCTGCATCACAAATCATATATTGATGAAGTCAATACTTTTAAAATTGAAATCATGGATAGGCATTATAAGAAGGAAAATTAATTTTATCAAAAAAATTGTAGCCAAATTTTAAAAAATCTTTCCTAAGCAACAAGAATTTGCTGTATAGTACAGGGAACTGTATTCAGCATCTTATAATGATCTATAATGGGAAATTATCTTAAAAAAACTACCAGAATACATATTTTCCATACACCTAAAACTAATGCAATATTGTAAATCAACCACACTTCAATTTAAAAAACTATCATGACCCTTTTTTAAAAGCAATACCTTTATTTTTTGGCCATGATTAGAGGCTTGTGAGATCTTATGTCCTCAACCAGGGATCTAACCCAGGCCTTCTGCAAAGAAAGCATGGAGTCCTAACAACTGGACCACCAGGGAATTCCTGTAACTGTCTTAATTAAAACTTGCAGGTTTTTACATTAAAAAAAAAAAATCTTTTCTTCATCTTCACGGGTATAATGCCCTGATTTTCCTATAAATGTGTGAATATGAGGCCTACATAAGTGAAATTAAGGATAGTGTCAGCTTACATGAAGGCTAGAAAGATGTGGTTCCAGTTATAACTGTGATAATAGTAGATTCTCTGTGTGTGTGTGTCTGTTAATCTCTCAGTCGTGTCTGACTCTTTGTGACCCCATGGACTGTAGCCCGCCAGACTCCTCTGTCCGTGGAATTCTCCAGGCAAGAAAACTGGAGTGGATTGCCATTCCCATCTCCAGGGGATCTTCCCCACCCAGGGATCAAACCTGGATCTCCTGGCAGATTCTTTACCATCTGAGCCACCAGAGAAGCCAAAAAAAATAGATTCTGGCTTGTGATAATTCAGTTTCTTTATTGAACACATACCTCCACTTTTGAAACATGAATTACCTGAATTAGAAGCAGGTCTCAAGAAGAACTCATGTCCCAGATTAACCTCCCAAACTTCCTGCAACTTGAAATTCACTCTTTTGCATTTTAAAAACTTTTTAGTTCAAGAGTCTCTTTTTAAAAAACAAATCCCGCTTGACAGGGAAATCTTTATTACTATTACTAATACCCTAGTTGAAGTCACATAACAGGAGCTGAGAGCAAAGGTCTAGGAGAATGGAATGTGCTCCTGCAGACAAAATGATTAGGGAAGAAATGAGGAGAGCTATAAGGAAAAGAAAAAGAAGGAGCAAGGAGGAAGAAGGCATAAAGGAGCCTTGATTACCACTTAAAATATCTGTGTTTGGGCTTTGGGGCCTACATACATTTGCAACCATTTCCCTGCAAACAGCTATGGCTGAACAATATTGAAAGCACCAGCTTTACTCTGGTTATGAAAATCCTAAATGTTAACCTGGGCCAACAAGGTAGAAAAGGCTAGCAGGACAAGAGAAGAGAACAAGACAATGGAAATCATTTGTTTCCCTGAAACTTCTTCAGACTTCCTCAGACAGTATTGCATCTTTAGGAACTCTGCTTCCAGAATCCCTCCTGCAGAAAGGACACTGCAAAATAAAACAGGCTGTGAAACAGAACCAAACCCTTTGAGTTCCAGGACAACTGGGGTTTTATTTGAAAGTTTCTGGAGCTTTATTTGAATTTGAGTTTAGGATTAGTAACTGTCTGAACCAGGACAGATTGTCTAAATGTGTTCAAATGTTGTAATATTAAAAGTACAATTAAGCATTTAAAAAATCCCCAGTGTGCTTTTGAAGAGTAAAATATCAACAAGGTTCTGAAAACTACTATGGTAAGACTACTGTTATAGTGGGAAGGGCAGGGTTTTTAAAATCAGGCTGACTGACCTTTGTTAAAATCCTAGTTTCTTTTCAAACATTATATACATTTCTTAACTTCTTTTAGCCTCAATTGCTTCATTTATATATGAAAATACATATACATGCATGTGTGTATGTGTCTTCTTGGCAGAGATATGAAGATAGATGATTCATGAAAAAGGCTCACAATATAATTACATCTGTCTCAACCACATTTAACAAATATTACCTGTGATTATTATTCATTAAATTCTAGGAAATGGCATTGACCAAAGCATGAGATATTTTTTTAAAAAATTATACAACTTCACTACTGCCACATGTGGTCCCATTTTGATTCTAAGACTTCTGAGTTAAAAATAAGAAAAAAATAAACCCAGGTCAAGGCTTTAGGAGAGTCTAATAGCTACAACTGGGAAAATCAGCAAGTGTAGGATTAATCTTCCAGAGTGTATTCAAATGCAGAAAAGACCCTTCTGTGCTTAATCATTGTAAACACCATAATACAACAATCTGATGCATGCTTTCCCACTGACAGAGGAGCCTGGTGGGCCACCAAAGAGCCAGACGCAACTTAGCGACTAAACAACAATGCAAGCTTAAATGTGGCTGTCTTAAGACATGATGTGCCAAGGCTCTTTAAAATCTTTTAAATCTTATGTGTCTCTAGTACACGTTGTTCTTTTGTTACTTTTGAGTTTTTTAGGAGCTAAATCACCCAAAATGGGTAATGCACTGCTTTACCACCAGAGATGAGCTTGGGCTATGACCAGTAATCTGAGGCAAATTGTCTTCCCATCTGTAATACAGGAAGGCAGTAGGATGTAATATTTACCTGTCTGAAAATAGTTATAATCATTAGAGTTACTTTTTATTATATGTTTCTATCCAAAAATTTTCCCAGAAAAGCTTACGTCTTGGTGTCACTTATACACTTTTCTTTCTAGCCTTTCCTAGGACTATATATTTAAAACTTAGTTTACCCTTAAAATTATCCACAAATGTGACCATAATTTCCAGATATACTAAGACATTACCAGGCTAAGATCCAATTTAGCAAATGATCAGTGTCCCTACCAGAAAACAGAGACTTCAAACAGAGTTTACCCTCTTCCCTCTTCCTTTCACATATAAATAACTTATTCTGCCACATAAATAAACAAAAGATAGAATAGCAGATTCAAAGATAAGTTCACTACTTGTGTATGTTTCTGACATTTCTGAATTTATTTATTCTGAATGAATATCTGAATACCAATATTCACATTGGTAGTTCAACCAACTAGCCTCATCTAGCATGGGTTTTAACAAGATTTACAGCATAAGGAACAGGAGCTTAGAATCCACAAATGACATAAGCTCACTGGTAAACACAGAGATAAAAGGAAGAAAGTGGATAGAAAAAGAAACTAGAACTTTTTCAAAATGAAGTACTTTTCATAAATAGTTGTATTTCATATGCTGTTGGACTACAAGGAGATCCAACCAGTCCATCCTAAAGGAGATCAGTCCCAGGTGTTCATTGGAAGGACTGATGTTGAAACTGAAACTCCAATACTTTGGCCACCTGATGTGAAGTGCTGACTCATTTGAAAAGACCCTGATGCTGGGAAAGATTGAGGGCAGGAGGAGAAGGGGATGACAGAGGATGAGATGGTTGGATGGCATCACTGACTCGATGAACATAGGTTTGGGTGGACTCCGGGAGTTGGTGATGGACAGGGAGGCCTGGCGTGCTGCAGTTCATGGGGTCACAAAGATTTGGACACGACTGAGCAACTGAACTGAATATGCTGTTGGGCTTCCCTGATAGCTCAGCTGATAATGAATCTGCCTGCAATATGGGAGACCTGGGTTTGATCCCTAAGTTGGGAAGATCCCCTGGAGAAGGGAAAGGCTACCCACTCCAGTATTCTGGCCTGGAGAACTCCATGGACTATACAGTCCGTGGAGTCGCAAAGAGTTGAACATGACTGAGCAGCTTTCACTTTTCCCATTTTAGAATGCAAATGAAAATTACACCATCTCACTAAAATCATTATATTATATTCTCATAAAAGTAGATGAAATGACAGATTGTTACTATCAAAAAGTTTCTAATTTGTGAAACAAAAATGTTGGTGAACCAAGCCCATGCAGAATTCAGTCTACATTTTTTCATACTGGTCCTACATTGTCATTTACGTTGTATATTTGGAATACTGAAGCAGCTGCTGTCAGCATTTGAATTAATTCTAACACTGAAATCCAAGTGACCTAAATTTCTCTGAAGCGTCAGAAACTGCCAAGAAAATTTCTTGATAAATCTTGTTAGGCTTCCTAGATCAACTAAATAGGAGATATGTAAATCTCTTGCTGGATCCTAAAAAAATTAGACTTCCACCTGGCATATAACAAAAATTGAGATGATTGATGTAAAGTGCCAGTCTGAGAGCCTGACATGTTTCAATAATTGGTCGTTTCAGCTGCCTCTATTGCTAACAAAGTAACTGAAAAGCGAAGTTGTCAAGCTTGAGTTTCATCTTGTCCACATCCTGCCTCTAAGTATCTAGGAGACAAGAGATGCAGGTTTGATCCCTGGGTCCGGAAGATCCTCTGGAGAAGGAAATGGCAACCCACTTCAGTATTCTTACCTGGAAAACCCCATGGACAGAGGAGGATTCTGTGGGGTCACAAAGAGTATGACGTGACTGAAGCAACTTGGCATGAGCAAGACATTTTCTACTTTTTATCCTCATTTCAAATACAGGACATGTAATTCTATTTATTTACTGACTTATGAGAAGTAAATGGCTATTTTGAAGATTTAAAATTCTATACTCATTCTTGAAATCATCATAAACAGGTTGCTTCTGTTTTCTATCAGCTTCTTCTGGCCTCTCCCCATCCCCACGCACCCCTCTCTTTCTCCTCAGAAGAACAAGGCTGGCTTTGTCTCCTGCAGAGTTGAAACTTGAAACTTGTAGGAGTTGGTGGGGGAGGGTTGGCTAATGAAGCAGGAAATGTCATCCTTGCCTCATTTGGCCAGGATTGATATTTGAAATTAACACTCTCTGGTGGCCACTTTCAGGGGTCTTGGATGATCCCACCCCTCATTCACCGTCTCTCACCTGCAGTGTCCTGGCAGGGTAAATGCACCTCCTCGAATTGATCAGAAATTGCACAGTTTCTCCTTCAAATTTTGAGGAACAGCGTACACGTTTCGCCTCTTTCTACTGGGATCTCAGCATCGCTCCATAGAATCCAGTTCAGGTGTAAGACAGCCCCAAACTAGCTCCGGTTGACCCACGATTGACTGGGATGTCGCTCCTTTTTGAACGTAGCCCTCTCTTCTTTCCACCTCCTGGCAGGTGGATCACAACCTCCTAAACTTCTTCAGCAGGAATTGGACACCAGTCCCTGTGTCATCCAAATTACAGAAAACAGATAAACCACTCACAGCGAACTTCTTAAAGTCATGCTCTCTCACTGGGCTTGAGTTTGAGAGAAAGACTGCCCCCACCCTGCCCTGAAATCAAAAAGGATGGTAGGAAACTGCCATGGAGATACTAAAACCCTCTGTAACATTAGTCTGATTAGAACAGCACGTTCTGAGCCAAAAAACAAGCGCACAGGTCACTGCTGCAAAACTGAGTCCATTACAACATCCAGTAAAACAGAAAATGTGTATATGATAAATACATTAATAATAGCTCATCAGGAAAAAATAGAGCTTATATAATGAACAATTGTGATATCATAATTGAATCACTATCTGAAAAGAAAATAGGCTGCTAGCCCTGTCTAAATATCATGTTTAAAATAAAAAGAGCAAAGGATGAAAGACTTCAATGTAAAATATATATATTAATACATATTTTATTAAATTATAATACATATTATATTATTAATTTATTATATTAATATTTATTATAAAAATATAAACATATATATTTTTTTAAGTAGAAAAGTGCTAGGATTGAAAAAAGTTTCTTCAAAAAGACCAAAGAAACTTTAAAAAACCATAATGGAAAAAGTTCTCAAAGTTGAACTCATCATAATACAATGTAAACAAAGGCAAGAAAATTGCCATAAATAATATTTGAAAAACAGAGATGGAGGAAATGTTTAAAATATATATAAGAAGCAGGAGGTTATATCGCTAATGTGAAAAAAAGAGCTTCTAAAGATTGATTTAAAAAAACAAACATGGGTATGGACTGAGGTTCATAAAAGAAGAAATGCAAATAAACAAAAAATGTATTAAAAGCAGTTTATAAAAGATGTTAAGTCTCACTAATAGACAAGGAAACACAATTCAAAACAACACAATACTCTCACTTTTTCATATAATAAGTTAACAAAATTTTAAAGATTTATGATATTCAACATAATGGGGTATAGAAGCAGTAGGGTTGTGAATTACAGCACACATTGTTTCTATAATTTCAGTTTTGGAAATCTGTTCTATAGAAATAGACATATTTCAAAGAAAAAAAAAAATAGGCCAAGAATGACTGAGACACATGTGCTGACCTAGAGGAATACCCAGAGGACACAGTCTAAATGAATACAGTAGCAAGTCAAATCATGTATCTGATGATCCTATTCCCCTTCCTAAAAGCAGGGGAGCACATGTATATAAATTCATGCAATTATATTTGTTCTATTTATTTTTACATGTAAAAAGATATTCACCAAGTTGACTTTGTCTTTTTTATACTTTTTTATTTGGCTTTAAAAAACTTTCTCATTTGTGAATTTTGAAAGAAAATTCCAACAAAGTGTGTGTGTGTGTGTGTAGCTGCGTAGTACAGTACAGTATAGACCACTAATGCTCCAGGATTTTAGGGGAGGGAGACAGGGGTATGGAAAACACATGGCTTGATTGCAACTTGAAGGATGAACTTGGAAGAACTGGATAAACAAAAGGGGGCTTTTCAGATGAAAGAAAAAAGCAGGAAGGAAATACTATCTGGATCATTTAAACTCACTTCAAATATTCTAAACCACAGGTAACTACGTATTTGAAAAAAATCAATATATTTCATGATTGAAAATCAGCATTTGCATTTCCAGATTTGTCTGTGAACAAGCAAAAGTGCTACTATTACACGATCCTGCATTAAATAGAATTGTTGTCACTATCAGGAAATTAAAGACAAATTAGAAAACCCAAGGAGTCTTATATTTCTCTGCGTTAAGTCTACCTTTTATTTTTTTGCAACCAGAAGTGATAAACTGCAACCCACAACAGCCCAAATAAATGAACTTCCTTTACCTTAGCATTCACCATCACCTTCATTCATTGCTGCCTCTATACTGTAAGACAATCAGACTTTTTAAAATTATATATTGAGTAACCAGTATGAGTTAACCTCTGCATACATGTAAGCTGGAGCTTCTTGCTCTCCAGAGAATCAGAGCTGGAAATAAAAGAATCTCTGTTCACCTAAGTTTTAATCCTCTGGTAAAATTTCTTTGGCTCTGAAGGCTGCACAAGCAGGTGAGAGAAAAGATTAGTCAACTGGAACCAGAGGCGCCTCCTTCCTGTTTTGTTTTGGCTGAACAGTTAACCCTTACCTGGCCAGGGCTCTGAGTATGACATCATGTTCAGAGACTACAGGAAAACTCAGTTACCTAATTATGTAACTCAGCTCTCAGCCTTTCAACAGGCATTAACAAAACTCCGGGAGACGACTCCTGACCCAGCCTCTGAATCCAGCAAGCCTCTATTTGAGCCAGGAACCGAGGTCCTCATAAAAACATTGGGGTCTGGGGGCCCATCCCTCGAGCCCCTCTGGGAAGGCCCTTACCAGGATATTCTTTCTTCTCCCACAGCTGTCAAAGTGCCAGGAATCGATTCAGGGTACATCACACTCGAGTCAAGAGGTGGCACCCTGACCAGAACTAAGTGATGTCATTTTATGTTTTTACTTTCTATGCTCTGGCTTTGTATGTTTCAGATGGGCCTGATAATCTATGTGAGCCTACTTCTGCTGACTCCAAAAATCCTGAGTCTGCCATTTGATCCTCAAGACAATGCCTTCCTGTCCTGGGCTCACTCCTGTGCTGCATTCCACAATCGGTCTAACTGCTGGGTCTGCGGAGCACTCCCCTCTTCATCAGTGAAAGGCGTCCCATGGTGGACATCTCCACTTCAAGGAAAGGACTTTCTCCAAGTCTGCAAATACCTTCAACAATCGCATGTGATGCCTCTTCTTAAACTGATGACATCTAACAACCTTAAGATGAACTGATGTTAACTATGGACATAATGTGACTGTTCATTTTGATTTTAACTTGGTTTAATGACTATTTTGCCTTACATTTGTAACTGTATAATGGGGTTTTCTAACCATCTAAAAGCTTTTAATTTACAGATAGTTGTCCGAGCTCCTATGAGTGCCACAGCCTCCTTCAACTTGGAGGCCCTGGATCAGACATCCTCACTATGAGGATTAGGAGAATACGTTGCCTCACCAATTTAGGGACAACGCCCCTTGTCAGCTCGGAAGCAGTTATGGAATGAGAACGACGCCCCTTTTCCCTAGGCAACATAATTCTCCTAAAAGAAAAGGGGGTGATGAGAGAGTCATTTCCTAGGCAGGTTGATAAGAAGTCTAGGGGTCCCCAAGGAGAGAGCGGTCTGGGATATTCAAGGAGGAAGAAAGGACAAACTTTTTACCTTTTTTCTCTACATTTCTTAGGATTATATAACAATAATGTATCCTGCCTGAGGACAGTCTCTGGATTAAACCCTCTGGCTAATTCTGTTGTCTTAAAATGTAAATGATAGGAGTAGGTCTGGTCTTTACAAGGGTGTATCCTGCCTGAGGACAGTCTTTGGATTAAACCTTCTGGCCAGCTCTGTTATCTTAAAATGTAAATTATGGGAGTGGGTCTGGTCTTTACAAAGGTGTATCCTGCCTGAGGACAGTCTTTGGATTAAACCTTCTGGCCAGCTCTGTTATCTTAAAATGTAATTTATGGGAATGGGTCTGGTGAGGTCTTTGCAGCCTCCAGACATTCTTCGGATTCATTGGAGAGTATATAACTCCATTGCTAACACTAGCAAAGGGGGTACTCTTTTGCCCCCTTCTGATGCCTATGTCAGTAGCTTTCTCTATCTTCTTTATACTTTAATAAAACTTTATTACACACACAAAAAGAAAAGCATTCACGTTACTTAACTAGCTGAACCTCTTTTCTGAGTTTTTTCTTTTGTGTTTTAAGAAGTCTTTTGTAAATCAACGAATTACTTACTGATTAACTCATTCAGTAGGACTTCCCTGATAGCTCAGTTGGTAAAGAATCTGCCTGCTATGCAGGAGACCCCAGTTCGATTCCTGGGTTGGGAAGTTCCCCTGGAGGAAGGATAGGCTACCCACTCCAGTATTCTTGGGCTTCCTTGTGGGTCAGCTGGTAAAGAATCCACCTTCAATGCGGGAGGCCTGGGTTTGATCCCTAGGTTGGGAAGATCCCCTGGAGAAGGGAAAGGCTACCGACTCCAGTATTCTGTCCTGGACAATTCCATGGACTGTCCATGGGGTTGCAAACAGTCGGACTTAACTGAGCGACTTTTGCTTTGACTTATTCATTCAGTAAAGTAAGACACTAATATACTAAGCATAGTTCCATTTCTTGTGTGACTGGAAAATGTAAGAAAACATAATATCACAAACAGAAATAAACAAAGAACAGAGTTTTTTTAGGCAGGGACATTCATTTCTACCGGGTGCCACTGCCATTTTTGAACAGTTGACTGAGGTGAGAAAACCACCATTTACCAATTGTTCTCATGATAACTTTCTACCTGGGCTTCCCAGGTGGCTCAGTGGTAAAGAATCTGCCTGCCAATGCAGGAGACGCAAGGGGCGAGTTCAATCCCTGGGTTAGGAAGATCCCTGGAGAAGGAAATAGCAATCCACTCCAGTATTCTTGCCTAGAGAATCCTATGGACAGAGGAGCCTGGAGGGCTACAGTCCATGAGGTCACAAGAGTTGGACACAGCTGAGCAACTGAGCACACACAAAACTTGCTTGCAGAATTGGATGAGCGAAATATTAGGGACGGTGTCAGGTGCTAAGGTGGTCTTATCCAAATGGAATTTGAGATGAAGTTTGAAGCACAGTTTGGACTGATATGTTAAAACAGGAAACATAATACAAATGTATTGTGATGCTTAAAAGTGCCAGCTGGACCCAGCTCCAGCACTGATAAGTTGTGATCTTGAGCAAGATCATTAGCCTCAGTTTTTTATCTATGGTATGGGATAATTATAGCACTAATCAGAAAGAATTGCTGAGATTATAGTTCTTTCTTTCAACAGACACTTGTTGAGTACCTATTCTATGTCAAGGGCTTCCCTGGAGGCTCAGCAGTAAAGAATCTACCTGCATTGAGGGTTCAATTCCTGGGTCGGGAAGCTCCCCTAGAGACGGGCATAGCACCCACTCTAGTATTTTGCCTGGAGAATCCCATGGACAGAGGAGCCAGGAGGGCTATAGTCCATGGTGTTGCAAAGAGTCAGACAAAACTGAAGCAACTTAGCACACATTCTATGCCAAACCCTATTCTAAGTACTAAGGATATAATAATAAGCAAAGTAGTTTAAATTTCTACTTTGTTAGTTCTGGTTAAAGGAAGGGTGAAAATAAGCAAGTCAACATACTAAGATTAAGAGGGACTCTTGGGACTTCTCTGGTTGTCCAGTGGTTAAGAATCCACCTTCCAATGCAAAGGATGAAAGGATGTGGGTTCGATCCCTGGTTGGGGAACTAAGATCCCACATACTGCAGGGAGCCCCTGTGCCTAAAGGAAGATCCCACATGCCCCAACTAAGACCCAACACAGTCAAAAAATATAAAAAATACATTTTTCAGAAAAACTCCACTGAAGGTAAGTTCACAATCCAAAACTGTTTGAAAAAAAAAAAAAAGCAAGCAGTTCACTGTCAGATTTTTTTTTAAGACAAAAAATATATGTATTCCTTGTAATGAGAACACTTAGGATTTACTCTCAACAACTTTCGTGCAACATACAGTGTTAATCAGATGAGTCATGTTTAGCCTTACATCCCTAAGACTTATTTATGTAGTAACTGGAAGTTTATACCTTGAACCACCTTCATCCAATTCCCCCTCCTCTCAACTCTGAACCATTTTGAGTTCAGATCAGTAACTCCTATCAGCTCTGATTTTGCTCTTTAAAGCCACAAAGCTCCTCCAGCCTCTCTTGCAGCAGCTCTTTAAATATTGAAGAGAGCCATCTTGTCCTGTCATCCCGTTTTCTCTCATTGTATTAAAACTTTGTACTTCCTTCAGCCCTGTCACAGCAGGGTGTAAGGTCTCTTGAACATCTGAAGAGAAGCTTCAGGGGGTCAGCGATCACCAGGAGGCTGACCCAGAAGAAGCGAGAGCTCCAGGAGAGCTGTGGTCAAGAGTCTGGTGAGCCAGAGTTTCCTCTCCTCAGGCCAGGAGGTTATAAATCAACACAGGTTCATCAAACCTTTCTACACAGATCATCAGCTTCTCCACCTCCTTTCTGGAAATCAGAGACACTCTGAACAGAAACGAACAGCTTTAATGAGACTTGGGGTGAAAGCTCATCTCTCAAACTATTGATGGGAATCTAAGTAAATCCTGTGCAATGACTGCCTCAGGCTGTATCCTCTACTAAAGGCTCATGAAGAAGGCAGAGGTAAACTCTTACCACTGAGTCAGACAACCTGACCCTGAACGTAGGAGCCTGGCTTTACTTTCTTTCTTTTTTTTTTCATATTGTAGTGGTTTTTGTCATACATTGACATGAATCAGCCATGTACAGAACAGACTTTTAGACCCTGTGGGAGAAGGCAAGGGTGGGATGTTCAGAGAGAACAGCATTGAAACAAGTATACTATCAAGGGTGAAACAGATCACCAGTCCAGGCTGGATGCATGAGACGGGTGCTCAGGGCTGGTGCACTGGGAAGACCCAGAGGGATGGGATGGAGAGGGAGGCAGGAGAGGGGATTGGGATGGGGAACACACGTAAATCCATGGCTTTACTTTCTTTCAAAGCCTGATAACTGGCCTTACTTCCTTCCAAACCTAATGACTGATCATTTTGAAAATAACAGTCCAATTCTCCTTACTCTTGCTTTCCTCCAAAATTTTATTCTCCTGCTTTTTGTTTTGTTTTACCTCTAAACCCTACCTTTTCCCCCACCTACAGCCTTGCATTTCCCAATTGCCTTTTGGCAGCACAAAGAGCAGATGATAAAAGAATTCCACAGATCGGTTAACTACCTCCAAAAGGATCAAATATCTGAATGTTGAAAGATCATGAGTTCTGTAAGTGGGACTCTTTTCCCTTCACTAGACCTATATAATAAATACATTTTAAAAGGTAGAAGATGTGTATGTGTCTGTGTGTGAATACTCAAAAACCAAATCAATTGTAACTTTTTTTTCTACCCAAATACCATTTAGTAATTCTCAGATATTTCTTGTACTGCTGCTCAACCTCAGAAGGTGATATTTCTGTCACTGTTTTCAACCTGTCTAAGTGGTTTGAGGAAAGATGGACAAAAAAATATCTGCCCACTTGCAGCTCTATGGACAAAAATCTGAGAACTGCTTTGAAAGTGAGAGGGGGTGGAGCAGGAAGTGCTCTGATCCTTCTGGTCACTTCCATTTCCAGAGTGGAAAAGGAAATTCCAGCATTCCCTTTCTCTTAAGGAGCCCCAAGGGGCAGGGTTGTTTCCTGTTTTCAGATAATGATACTTAATATTTGTCAACTATTCTTTCTGTGCTATAAGCCATCCCCAGAATAGAAGTATTTTAACTCATTTAGTTCTCTCAACAAATTCATCAGGTCGCTGGGACACACAGGCAAACTTTAATGTCATCAAGATCAGATGGCTGGGAAACTGAAGAGGAGGGATTTAAAGCTGAGTTCTGGCTGCTGAGTTCCAGCAGCTCAGCTTCAGAATCACACACTGCACTAACTTTCAAGAGCTGACATTAAGTTAGCAAACAGGTGGGAAAGAGCATTACAATAATTTTGCAGAGATTTATGTATTCTGTTTCCTTCTTATGATGCATTATGTATGCACTGTTAGTGTTCAAAGCCTTGGAGAACCATACTTCTGAAAACATATGAGTTTGTACATTTTAACTTTTATCATATGAAAACATAATCCCATTGCCAACATTTGCCAATATCCCAAAACACCCCTAATCCCTACCTGAACCATCCCCTTGTCCAAACCCCTAGCCCATCTCCTATTTCTCCATCTTCTGGCAGGATCATCCAGAGGATTCCTGAAACAATTTAACCAGATAATTTCTAGAAGGCGTAAATGTCATTGTGCATGAATGCTCAATCATGTCTGACTCTCTGCAGCTCCATGGATTGTAACCCACCAGACTCCTCTGTCCATGGGATTTCCCAGGCAAGAATACTGGAGTGGGTTTCCATTCCATCCTCCAGGGGATCTTTCCCACCCAGGGATCTAACCCCTATCTCCTGCATTGGCAGGCACATTCCTTAACACAGAGACACCTGGGAAGCCCTTAAAAAAATAAATGTCATGAAGAGAAGCAAACAGCATGATGGTTCAGAGAGTGCCCAAGAGATATATATTTGGTGGGATTATCTGGGAAAGCCCTTGAGGAGGTAATACCTGAGCTTAAATTCAGAGGTCTGGGGCACAATAAAGGATAGAAATGGTATAGACCTTACAAAAGCAGGAGATAGTAAGAAGAGGTGGCAAGAATACACAGAACTACACAAAAAAGATCTTCATGACCTAGATAATCACGATGATCAGTATGATCACTCACCTCGAGACAGACAGCCTGGAATGTGAAGTCAAGTGGGTCTTAGGAAGCATCACTACAAACAAAGCTAGGGGAGGTGATGGAATTCCAGTTGAGCTATTTTAAATCCTGAAAGATGATGCTGTGAAAGTGCTGCACTCATTATGCCAGAAAATTTGGAAAACTCAGCAGTGGCCACAGGACTGGAAAAGGTCAGTTTTCATTCCAATCCCAAAGAAAGACAACACCAAAGAATGTTCAAACTACCACACGATTGCACTCATCTCACACACTAGCAAAGTAATGCTCAAAATTCTCTAAGTCAGGTTTCAACAGTATGTGAACCATGAACTTCCAGATGTTCAAGCGGGATTTAGAAAAGGCAGAGAAACCAGAGATCAAATTACCAACATCTGTTGGATCATCGAAAAAGCAAGAGAGTTCCAGAAAAATATCTACTCCTGTTTTATCGATTATGCCAAAGCGTTTGATGTATGGATCACAACAAACTGGAAAATTCTTCAAGAGATGGGAATACCAGACCACTTTACCTGCCTCCTGAGAAATCTGTATGCAGGTCAAGAAGCAACAGTTAGAGCTGGACATGGAAAAACAGACTGGTTCCAAACTGGAAAAGGAATATATCAAGCCTATATATTGCCACCCTGTTTATTTAACTTATATGCAGACTACATCATGTGAAATGCAAGGTTGGATGAAACACAGTCTGGAATCAAGATTGCTGGGAGAAATATCAGTAACCTCAGATATGCAGGTGACACCACCCTTTTGGCAGAAAGTGAAGAACTAAAGAGCCTCTTGATGAAAGTGAAAGAGGAGAGTGAAAAAGTTGGCTTAAAGCTCAAGACTCAGAAAGCCAAGATCATGTCATCCTGTCCCATCACTTCATGGGAAATAGATGGGGACACAATGGAAACAGTGACAGACTTTATTTTGGGGGCTCCAAAATCACTGCAGATGGTGACTGCAGCCATGAAATCAAAAGACACTTGCTCCTTGAAAAAGTATGACCAACCTAGACAAAATATTAAAAAGCAGAGACATTACTTTGCCAACAAAGGTCTGCCTAATCAAAGCTATGGTTTTTCCAGTAGTCATGTATGGATGTGAGAGTTGGACTATAGAGAAAGCTGAGCGCTAAAGAAGTGATGCTTTTGAACTGTGGTGTTGGAGAAGACTCTTGAGAGTCCCTTGGACTGCAAGGAGATCCAACTAGTCATCCTAAAGGAAATCAGTCCTGAATATTCAATGGAAGGACTGATGCTGAAGCCGAAGCTCCAATACTTTGGCCACCTGATGTGAATGAAGCACTGACTCATTGGAAAAGACCCTGATGCTGGGAAAGCTTAAAGGCGGGAGGAGAAGGGGGCGACAGAGGATGAGATGGTTGGATGGCATCACCAACTCAATGGACATGAGTTTGAGCATGCTCTGGGGGTTGGTGATGGACAGGGAAGCCTGGCGTGCTGCAGTCCACGGGATCTCGAAGAGTCAGACACAACTGAGCAACTGAACTGAACTGAACTGAACTAAAATCAGATTTTAATGAGTCACCATGTGAAGGTGTAGATACAACACCCTGTAGGCACACTGGAATAGAAAATACAGAAACCCTCGGGTGGAAGACAACCTGCAGGGTATATTTGAAGACTGACAAGGAGATTGGTGTAAGCTCTACAGGGCAGGGTAAGTTCTAACCACTAAGGAGAGAAATGGGGTGGGGGCAGAGGCGTGGAGGGGGAGGTGAGGGTGGATAGGGCGGGGAGGCTAGGGCTGAGCAGAGGCAGAGCCCATCCGGCGCTGTCTGCAAAGCCAATAGATGAGACTGTCAGAAATGGGAAACCATCAGAGGAAGTGAACAGAGAAATGATAAAAGATCAGTTGGGCCACAGTGTAGAAAAGAGGTTGAACACAGGAAACCAGAGGGCATCTAGATGACTAAGGTAATTGTCCAGGCCTGAGGCCTTCAATGTCCAGGACAAGGGCGGTGGCATGCACACATTCCAAACACTGGAGAAACAGCCTGAAGCATTCGCTGTTGGAGGTGTTTTAGGAACCTATTCGTGAGGGCTGCCCGGGTGACTCAATGTTAAAGAGTCGGCCCACCAATGCAGGGGCAGTGGGTTCGACCACTGGAGAAGATCCCCCAGGAAAGAAATGGCAACCCACTCTAGCATTCTTACCTGGAGTTAGTATTCTTACCTAGAGAATCACATGGACAGAGGAGCCTGGAGGGTTACAGTCCATGGGGTTGCAAAGAGTCAGATGCAAATGATCATGCATAGACACACACACACACACACATTTGTGAGGGAAATGTTTAGAAATTTCTGTGACAACTCAAGGACTCTTGGTAGCTAAGGTTTTCTTTATTTGTCGGAATTATTTTCTCCAAGACATTTACTATTCTGTTAAGCTTTAAAACAAAGTACTTTTCTCCCAACTGAGATGGTCTTGCCCAACATACTCAAAAATTACTATGATTGTACAACAAATGGACTTAATCACGACAGATTAAAAGGTTTTCAAAACTCTAACAATTGCCCCTTGATCATAAACACAGTCTTCTTTTGCTTGTCTCTTATCAGCCACTTTTTAAATTATTATTAATAAACAATGTCTCTTCTTTGAATAAGTATCTACCCAAGGTCACTATCCCTTCCTCAGCAGGTGAAATACAGAGTTGTTGATGCTCCTGCTGTCATCCTGGCTCGCCTCCCAGTATTGAATGTGATTTCAGTATTGAATGTATGACCTCGTCTGCACTTTGCTAGGGAGTCCACTAGAGAACACTAGAGCAATTTACCAAATTGTTCATGAAACTAGCCGCCCAGTCTCTTCCCTGCAGATGAAAGTCCAGTGTGATCCATGTCATCTTGAAGATGCTGGCCTTCTAAGTTGCCAAATAAAATCTCCAGGCAGACAGAGAAATCAGGAAAGCAGGCAATGAAGGTATTTCAGCTCCCCTTTTATTGTGGAATTTGTTTTCTTTTTTACAGATAAGACAGAGCTGCGTCACTGCAAAAAGTTAGCTTGTTTCCGGCCTAAAAATGAGGCTGGAAAAAAAATATGTCCAAAGATCTCCAAAGCTTTCCTAAAACAGTGTTTGAATGGCCAATAAAAGACAGCTTACTTTTGTTTTCAAAGAGCTTCAATTGTTTAAATACCCAGGCAATGGTGTAGACAGTTTGTGTGGGGTTGGCCAAAAAGTTCTTTCACATTTTTCTCTAACATCTTACAGAAAAATCCAAACGAACTTTTTGGCCAACCCAATAGGTCACCCTCCCCCCAGAAAGGCAGCTTGGGTTCTGAAAGCGTTGAAAAGTCCAGCTCCCCAGCAAAACGTGAGACGTCTCCTTAAAGCTCTAAAAAAGTATAACTTGCTTTCCCTCATATTTTCATTTCAAATTTGCCACAATGGAAGTAGTGTTACTTAATAATAAGTCCACCGTAAAGATTTCTGTAGTGTGGACCACGGAGTCCTCTTTCTTCTCACATTGGAAGATGTAGCAGTTCTTGGGAGATAACTCATTAAATCCTAAGATCTGTCCTTACATGCTGGCAAGGTGTAAAGAATATCCCCTAACTGTAAAGTAAAGAGACTCATCGTTGGATGGATAGTAGAGAGCAGGCCAAATCTGGCCTGCTGCCTGGTTTCATAATTTATTTTATTGGAATACAGCTAGACTCAATCACTTAAATTTTATCTCTGGCTGCTTTCATAACTGAGGGCTTCCCCAGTGGGTCAACAGTAAAGAATCCAACTGCAATGCAGGAGACACAGGAGATGCATGTTTGATACCTGCATTGGGAAGATCCCATGGAGGAGGAAATGGCAACCCACTCCAGTATTCTTGCCTGGGAAATACCATGGAAAGAGGAGCCTGGCGTGCCACAGTCCATGGGGTCACAAAGAGTTGGAAACAACTGACCACAAGCGAGCTTTCATAACTACAATGGCTAGCTGGAATAATTGTGACAGTGATCTCATAGCCTGTGGAGCCTAAAACCCTTACTATTTGGCCTCCTTTGTGGCTCAGCTGGTAAAGAATCACCTGCAATGCAGGAGACCTGGGTTCAGCCCCTGGGTTGGGTAGACCCACTGGAGAAGGGAATGGCTACCCAGTCCAGTATTCTGGGTGGAGAATTCCATAGACTATTCAATGGGGTCATAAAGAGTCAGACATGACTGAGCGACTTTCACTTTCACTTTGCAGAAGAAAGTTTGCTGGCCCTTGGTATGAGACAGCGCTTTTGGGAGCAGTAATACGAGTTTGAGGTAGTATCAGCAGAAGTTCTGGTGAAAATTTGGACATGCAACTAAACAGCAGTGTAAAGTCTTGGGATGGATTTGAGGCAGAAGGCAGATGACCCCTCCCACCTCATCTTCTACCTCCACCAGGGTAAAGGAATTGGAGATTCTTTTCATATTGACCAAAACTCCAAGATGAGAAAAGCAGGACAATTAAAGGAGAAAGCTGGGCCTTGCTCAGGCCACATATTTCTCATTCCCAGTCAGGAGACCTCCCTAATTACAGAAAAGCTCCTTGGAGGTCAAAGGGGGAGAAATGTCAAGGGATGCTCTACCCAGATGCCTTTGCAGTAGAATCCATCTTGGCTAAGAGATACGTGTGTGCACACATGGGAGGATCCTGAGATATGCCAAATAGAGACTATGAACCAGGCAAATCAAAATGACCGGCCTAAGGAAAACCAGAAGAAATGGCCCACGTAAGTGACTTAAGTCCCATATAAGTGACTTAAACTCCATATAAATGACATAAGATGACCATTATATCTACTTCTGAGGGCAAGAATCACTTAGAAGAAACAGCGTAGCCCTCATAATCAACAGAAGACTCCAAAATGCCGTTCTTGGGTGCAGTCTCAAAAACAGAATGATATTCCTTCATTTCCAAGGCAAACCATTCAATATCACAGACTACAAGTCTATGCCCCAACCACTAATGCTGAAGAAGCTAAAGTTCATTGATTCTATGATGACCTACAAGACTTCTAGAACTAACACCAACAAAAGATGCTCTCTTCATCATAGGGGACTAAAATACAAAAGCAGGAAGTTAAGAGATGCCTTGAGTAACAGGCAAGTTTGGCCTTGGAGTACAAAATGAAGCAGGGCAAAGGCTAACAGAGTTTTGCCAAAAGAATGCATTGGTCATAGCAAACACCCTCTTACAACAACACAAGAGACGACTTAACACGTGGACTTCACCAGATGGTCAATACCGAAATCAGACTGATATATTCTTTGCAGCCAAAGACAGAGAAGCTCTATAGAGTCAGCAAAAACAAGACTGGGAGATGTCTGTGGCTCAGATCAAGAACTACTTATTCAGACTTAAATTGAAGAAAGTAGAGAGAACCACTTAACCATTCAGGTATGACCTAAATCAAATCCCCTACAATTTTACAGTGAAAGTGACAAAGATATTCAAGGGATTAGATCTGATAGACAGAGTGACTGAAGAACTATGGACGGAGGTTTGTGACACTGTAAAGGAGGCAGTGATCAAGATCATCCCCAAGAAAAAGAAATGCAAAAGAGCAAAACGGTTGTCTGAGGAGGCCTTACAAATAGCTGAGAAAAGAAAAGAAGTGAAAGGCAAAGGAGAAAAGGAAAGATATACCCATTTGAATGCAGAGTTCCAAAGAATAGCAAGGAGAGATAAGAAACCCTTCCTCAGTGATCAATGCAAAGAAACAGAGGAAACAATAGAATGGAAAAGACTAGAGATCTCTTCAAGAAAATTAGAGATACCAAGGGAACATTTCATGCAAAGATGGGCACAATAAAGGACAGAAATGGTATGGATGTAACAGAAGCAGAAGATATTAAGAAGAGGTGGCAAGGATACACAGAACTATACAAAAAAGATCTTCATGATCCAGATAACCACGATGGTGTGATCACTGACCTAGAGCCAGACAGTCTGGAATGTGAAGTCAAGTGGGCCTTAGGAAGCATCACTACGAACAAAGCTAGTGGAGGTGATAGAATCTTGGTTGAGCTATTTCAAATTCTGAAAGATGATGCTTCACTCAATATGCCAGCAAATTTGGAAAACTCAGCAGTGGCCGCAGGACTGGAAAAGGTTAGTTTTCATTCCAATCCCTAAGAAAGACAACACCAAAGAACGTTCAAACTACCACACGATTGCACTCATCTCACACACTAGCAAAGTAATCCTCAAAATTCTCCAAGTCAGGCTTCAACAGTACATGAACCATGAACTTCCAGAAGTTCAAGTGGGATTTAGAAAAGGGAAAGGAACCAGAGATCAAATTACCAACATCTGTTGGATCATTGAAAAAGCAAAAGAGTTCCAGAAAAAACATCTACTTCTGTTTTATTGATTACACCAAAGCATTTGATGTGTGGATCACAACTAACTGTGGACGGGAATACCAGACCACCTTATCTGCCTCCTGAGAAATCTGTATGCAGGTCAAGAAGCAACAGTTAGAACTGGACATGGAAAAACAGACTGGTTCCAAATCGGGAAAGGAGTATGTCAAGCCTGTATATTGCCACCCTGCTTATTTAACTTATATGCAGACTACATCATGTGAAATGCCAGGTTGGATGAAGCACAATCTGGAATCAAGATTGCTGGGAGAAATATTGATAACCTCAGATATGCAGGCAACACCACCCTTTTGGCAGAAAATGAAGAGAAACTAAAGAGCCTCTTGATGAAAGTGAAAGAGGAGAGTGAAAAAGTTGGCTTAAAACTCAACACTCAAAGTTAAGATCACGGCATCTGGATCCATCACTCCATGGCAAATAGATGGGGAAACAATGGAAACAGTGACAGACTTTATTTTGGGGGGCTCCAAAATCACTGCAGATGGTGACTGCAGCCTTGAAATGTAAAGACTCCTGCTCCTTGGAAGAAAAGCTGTGACCAACCTAGACAGCATATTAAAAAGCAGACACATTACTTTGCCAACAAAGGTCTGTCTAGTCAAAGCTATGGTTTTTCCAATAATCATGTGTGGATGTGAGAGTTGGACTATAAAGAAAGTTGAGCACCAAAGAATTGATGCTTTTGAACTGTGGTGTTGATGAAGACTCTTGAAAGTCCCTTGGACAGCAAGGAGATCCAACCAGTCCATCCTAAAGGAAATCAGTCCTGAATATTCATTGGAAGGACTGATGCTGAAGCTGAAACTCCAGTACTTTGGCCACCTGATGCGAAGAACTGACTCACTGGAAAAGACCCTGATGCTGGGGAAGATTGAAGGCAGGAGGAGAAGGGGACGACAGAGGATGAGATGGTCGGATGGCATTACTGACTTGATGAACTTGAGTCTGTGCAAGTTCTGGGAGTTGGTGACAGACAGGGAAGTCCGGCATGCTGCAGTGCATGGGGTCTGAAAGAGTCAGACACACATTGAGTGATGAACTGAACTGACTGAAGTGACTTAAACTGCCATGAGGGTGTGACTCGGGGACTCTCTCTCTGAGCCTGCCCATGTGTCTGTTTACACATAGTGTATTCTTTTTCCACTTAATAAACTACTTGCTTCACTACTTCCCTTCCTTTTGGAAATTCTTTTCTGCAAAGTCAAAGGGCCAGGGCCCTTGTCACTTACTACTGGTCTAGAGGTTAGGATCTGGTGCTCTCACCACCAGGACCCAGCCTCAATCTCTGAGTGGGAACCCAAGCCCAGCTCTAAGTCATTGCAGACCAAGGCCATGGGAGATCATATCCATGTGTGGCTGGCATCCTTGGCTTTGACAATAATTCTGAGATCACAGTTGTGTCTTTGAGCTGTATGGTACAGAAGCTTCCCTCAGAATCTATACATGTATCTTATGTCTCTTTGAACATCAAACACATTATAAGTGTTCTTCTCATGCCATTGCACAAGTTCTTTCCTCACTGTGAGCTATGATGAGTCAGACATGATCTCTCATAATTGTTTTCTGTGCTCTATTTTTTTTTTTAATGTGGAAAACAACCCTTTTAGGGGAAAGGATTTCTTTTTCTTCATGTGGGAAAAAATTTTTATTTTAGGGACCTCAGAAACAGAGAATTAGATTAATTACACTCAATGTTTCACAATTTGTTCTCATCATTGTCCACATGTGGTATGTTCTTATTCTTAAGATCTAGAATAAACTACGTCTAAACATATGGTTTTCCCCCACCAACCCACTTCCTGTTTTATCCAGCCCAAGGTAACCACCCACTTGAGCCTTTGTTTTCATTGTGAGTCTTTTATCATTCTCTTGCTTTCATTTTTTTGTATAATTCTGAAGAGTGTGTGCCTGCATGTACCTGTGTAGGTATTTAATTGTTCTAAACTTTATAAAGAGCTTCAGGCTCTATGTAATTTGAGAAGACTCAAGGTTTTCACTTATTGCTATGATCCATCAATTTTATTTCATACCATATAATCCAAGTTAATCTGTTTGTGTGTGTATGTGTGTGTGTATATGTGCACGCACATGTGCATGCATGTGCTCAGTCATGTCCAGCTCTTGCAACTGCATGAACTATAGCCCACCAGGCTCTTCTGTCCATGGAATTTTTCAGGCAAGAATACTGGAGTGGGTTGCCATTTCCTACTCCAGGGGATCTTCCCGATCCAGGTAGGGCAGATATTTTTGTCTGTTTTATTCACCAATGTATCCAAGTGACTGGAATAATGTCTGAAATGAAGCAGGTCTTCAGTAAATATTTGTTGAATGAATAACTATAACAAATTTTCAAATGACACTAGAATTGTCATACTAATTTGCATTTGCATAACCTAAATGTACTTCTCTTAATTCATTTTATTACATTTTTCATTTTAAAATAAAACATGTTTTTTAGAGTACATTTGGGTAATTTTGACTACTGCAAACTTCTGAAACTGAAGAAATACATGCAGATTCAGAAATTGACCACATTAAATCATTAAATCGAATCCGTGATAACTGGGAAGAAAACAAAGCCACCACTTGAAAACCAGTTATATTTGTATAGCTACCCCATCAGATCTAGGCATAGAGATAAGCAGATAAACATCTAGAAGTAGATGTACAGGTATTAGGCTTCCTGTATCGGTGGCTCAGTGGTAAAGAATCTGCCAGCAACATAGGAGTCAGAGGAGACTCAGGTTTGATCCCTGGGTTGGGAAGACTTCCTGGAAGGGGATGGCAACCCACTCCCATATTCTTGCCTGTAGAATCCCATGGACAGAGGAGTCTGGCAGGCTACAGTCCATAGCAAAGCAAACTGAAGCAACTTAGCATGCATACAGATATTAATTATAAGTTAATCTGTTCAGTGGCCTACTTCCTGTTCACTGTTAATCAGCCTCAGTGTGAAAAGGGTAGCAAATAGAAATCTATGTCTGATAAAATATGTCACGCCATCTCACAAAGTAAATTTATCAAAAAGATTTATTTAGACTGGATTTGCAGGAGTGATTACCAGTGTGGTCCAGAATGGCATATGGAAATCAGACTGTCAGTAAGGCCCCCAAATTATAAATTACATCATGCCTACAGCAAAATTTTGGAGATAAATCACAGTGAGAAATGTCACAATAAATCAGTGAATTCCTTTGAACTAAAAGTCACTTATCTGATTTTGCAAATGTGAGACTCTGCACTTCCAATGCAGGGGGGTGTGAGTTTGATCCTTGGTTAGGGAACCAAGATCCCACATGCCTTGTGGCAAAAAAAAAAAAAAAACCCACAAGATAGGATGTAACAGGAGTGAATCAAGTGTTTCTCTTCTAACATACTTAAATAACAGAGGGCTAGGTTTAGGATTATATTTTAAATATATTTTATATATTTATATATATATTTTAAATATATATTATAAATATTATATATTCCTGTGCAATAAGCACAGAAAACCAACAGTGACTTAAACATATAAAGATTTGTTTGTGTCAAGAAACAAGAGAGCTGAACGTATGCAAGCCAGAGTTTAAAAAGAGGCTTTTAGTGAAAGATATTTCCATCTTTCCCTTACATGTCATTAGCAAATATATCTTCATCTTCATACTTTTGATCTCATGTTACAAAATGGCTTCTCTACCCCTAATCTCATATCCAGAGTCTAGAGTTTCCCAGATGGCTCAGCGGTAAAGAACTTCCCTGTAATTCGGGAGACACAGGTTCAATACCTGGGTTGGGAAGATCTCCTAGAGGAGGAAATGGCAACCCCGCTCCAGTATTCAAGCCTGGAAAATCCCATGGATAGAAGTGCCCAGCAGGCTACAGTCCACGGGGTTCCAAAGAGTTGGACGCAACTGAGCACATGTGAACATTTTCCTGATGAAAAGCTTTTCCCTCCATGAGTATCTTTCAAGACACAATGAGAACAGTTTTTGGTGTTATACCAAAAAAACAAAGTGTTTTTATTTTTAATGTGGGTCATTTTTAAAGTCTTTGTTAAATCCATTACAATATTGTTTCTGTTGTTTTTATGGTTTGGTCTTTTGGCTCCAGGCATGTAGGGTCTTAGCTCCTCAACCAGAATGGAACCTGCATCTCCTGCATTGGAAGGTGAAGTCTCAACCACTGGATTGCCAGGGAAGTCCCACAGAAATGTTTTACTCAGCTGTTCTTTCAGTTGTCATCCATAGAAAAGTGACCTGGTCTGAACCAAAGCAAAAATTGACTAACTTTCTTCTCCCAAGTCTAGACATGAGAATTTCTTTTTCACTTTTAGCTTGAGGCCTTGGGTAAGCACATTCAGTATGAATCAGTGTGGTTAAAACTTTTGAATTTTGTTAAAGATCATTTCGACAGCTAAAATTCTAAAGTTTCATAAAAACCTTCAAATAAGTTCAAGACTAGAGAAATTTACTGAAACTTCATATCAATCTGCCTTCAGTGTAAAGTAATGAATGGATAATGCAGTATTTGGAGTATTATTTAAACATCAAAGGTTTGTTTTTCTTTTCAAAACATAAAATTAAGAGATACCCTCCTATTTCTAATTTCAGTATTTAATGGTTACTGAAGTAAATTAGTCATTCACCTGATAGCATAATTTAATATGTTTTCCTCATTTGGAGGGGAAAATATACTTTACTTTCTTTATACCTTCATTTATTTTATGGGAAATACTAGTGATTTCAATAAACAAGTATAAATGCAAAGAATTGTTTGTTTCTAGTCCCTTAATATAATAATTGGCTATGGAACCTATGTCATTATTTTTGAGAAAACAATCAGAATTTCTCTTATCTTCAATGTAGCCAATGTTAAAATGTTACATTGCATGCTAAAATGGAAAATAAGTAATAATTCCTTCAAGTGTTGCCCAGTAATTTTATATGTGAAAAGCATAGAAATTAAATAAATTATATGGAACTTAAGTAGAAATATTTTATTCAAAAATAGCATGAATGCTATAAGGTTGAATCCTAATATTTGCTATTTAGAGAATATGCAAAATATATGCAAATTGTGTTATAATACCATTTCACATTCTGAAAGACACCTTTTAGAAGTTTTAATCATGACTCAAAAAGTTTAAAAGACTAAAGAGAATTCCCAATTTTCTATAGTTGAAAAAAAGATATGAACAATAAAAAGGAATTTATATTTGACTCTGGAATTGCCTTGTGTGCTTATAATTTAAGAGTGTTTTCTGGCAATAAGAATTGAAATTGAAACTGAACCATGAGCTCCATCATACAGCCTGAGAAGAGCTTGGAAATTTTATAAACCAATTACATAGAGTTGGAAATCAAAAGAGAAAGGCTACCTATTTTAGTGAAGAGCCTGACCTCACTTTCAATGTTGGACTGTTGACAGCTATCAACAGCCATGCCTGACCTTTTCCCCTTCTGCCCTACAGAGAGGCAAGCTAGGGAAGTTGGGCATGCCCATCTTTGGCACTCGGAAGAACTTTTTTATATGTTTTTTTTAATTGGATATTTTTTTAATGTTATTTTGGTCCTTAGCAGTCCAATGGTTAAGGCTCTGTAGCACTTTCACTGCAGAGAGCGATATTCTACTCCTGGTCAGGGAACAAGATTCACAGCCAAAAAAAAAAGCCAAACAGTTTGACTTGTTTATCTATGCCATCAGTAATGTCTTTACTGAATTGCTTAGTAGTTTTTGAACACTGAAGTAATATTTCCTCCTATCTTTGTGTTATTCACAATGTGCCACAAATGATCACTCAGAAACAATATTAATAAAAATTTTCATTTAATGTATTATAAAGCTCATTATTTTCTAATTATCAATATTTTTATCATTATCTACTCTTGAGGTTATTCCTATCTATTTTATCCATATGGTGAAGATATTGTATAACTGTACTACTGCACACTTTTTCCCAGTGACTTGTTCAGTGATATCATGTTGATTTACACCCTGTAAAATGGCAAATGATGTAAATCAGGCATTATTTTATTGTATTGCTTGGACTTAATAAAGTGATGGAAAAACTACTAGTGGAAGTGAAGTCGCTCAGTCGTGTCCGACTCTTTGTGACCCCAGGCTTCTCCGTCCATGGGATTTTCCAGGCAGAGTACTAGAGTGGGTTCCCCTATCCTTCTCCATGAGATCTTCGCGGCCCATGGATTGAACCCGGGTCTCCCGCATTGTAGGCAAAGGCTTTTACCATCTGAGCCACCAGGGAAGTGGGGGTACACTTAACTTCAGGCAGGAAGGACACTCTGAGAACTTCAGAGCAGTTCATTTATTCGAAGAACGCTTTGACCCGCGAGAACACTGGTCTATAAACAATAGGTCAAGAGATGGGTTCTCTTGGCAACCCATCTACTTTACTTTGGTTTTTGTTTTATCTTTATCAAATCTACACATAAATGCTACATTCAGCTGTAGTGACAGGAAGGCAAAGCCCTGCAATCGATGAGCGGCCTCTTGGCTTGGGCAAGAAACCACAGCCGATACGCGAAGAGACTAAATGTGAGCTCCCCGGGCACCCGTAGCTCGACTTTTCAAAGAGTGAGGAAAGGCTAAGTGTGACTTCCCAGGTACCCGTAGTTCGGCTTCTCAAGAGCGCGGAGAGACTAAGTGTGAGTTCCCAGGCACCCGTAGCTCGGATTCTCAGGAGCATGCGCCGGAAGTGGGCGTCCTGCGCCCTCCCTCTCCGGGAATGCAAACATTTCCGGCTTCCCACTGTAGTCTTCAAACCACTAAGAGTATGGAGGCTCCTTGCTCGCCCCCGACGGCGGGGAAGTTCGTGGTGGTCGGCGGTGGCATCGCGGGTGTCACGTGTGCGGAGCAGGTAAGGCGGCCGCGCAAGCGATTTCGTCTTTCCGAGACCCTGGAGGCGCTGGCGCTCGAGGCTCCTGCCCGCCCCCTTTCCCTAGAGTTTCTTCCAGGTTGCTTTCACTGTTTCCTTTTTCCCTGCCCACCCCTTCCGTCTCCTAGGTATTAGAGGCTCTGTCTTGGCTCTCAGATGATGTCCTTAGTATACCTCGCAGGCTTCGCCTCCGGTGCAGGGACGAGGAATGGCGATCAAGTCGTTAGGGGAAACCCAAAGCTGACTGAACCCGGTTGTGGTCCTGGTGATGCCAGAGCAGGTGCGGGGAGAAGAGGGATGGGTTACGGCTAGGAAGTACTTGGCCTGAAAATCCCGCCTTCTTTCTTAATGGCCTGATTGAATCCAGCTTCCTCTTAGGTGCCCACGTCCTCAGTGCATCGTAACTAGATTATAAAGAAGTCCTTACGTAAGTTTTGTAGACTTTGGACTCCCAAGATAGAAGAGATGTCATCTCCAGTAATATCTTGTAAAACAGCCGACATGGGCTTAAGTGAGGCGAGGTGATGCTTTTCTGATTTATAGTACACAATCAGACAACATATATACATATGGAGTTTTTACGTGTATTTTACATGAATACATGTATTCCAAAAGGTCTAGATTATTGTATTGGTAAGAAGTAAATATAAGCAATCGAAGTCATTAGAAATTAAGAAGTTTTTTTCCTTAACTTTTCATCTTTGGATGTGATAGATTTCATTTATTCATCAAGTGAACACCTATAATCCAGATACTGTACTAAGGACTGATTAGACTGGTACTAACAGAGCATGGTGCCTCCTTTTTGGAGACTCAAAGCCTAGTGAGTAATGTAAATAAATAAGTAAATCATTTCATCAGTGTGTTCACTACCTTGGGGTGCCTGTGGAGTTGGTAAGGCGTGAATTAGGGAAGAAGTGTCCTTTCTCATAGGAGATGGCCCTTTGTCATAGTACAGTCATACTCATTTTATTGCCCTTTGATTTGTTATACTTCACATAAATAACTTGTTTACAAATTGAAGGTCTTCAGCAGGCCTGTGGAGCAAGCCCTATTGGCACCCTTTTTCCAACAGCATTTGCTCATTCGTGTCTCTTTGTCCTATTTTGGAAATTACCACAATATTTCAAACTTCTAAATTACTATGCTATTTTTTATGATGATCTTTGATCAGTCATTTTTGATGTTACTAGTGCAAAAAAGATTGCAAAAAGATTAACACTCACTCAAGGCTCAGCTGATGGTTAGCACTTTTATCAATAAAGTAGTTTTTAATTAAGGCATGTAGATTTTTTATAACACTTTCAGAACACATTTTTATGCACACTTAGTATTGACAACAGTGTGTAGTATAAGCATAACTTTTATATTCACTAGGAAACCAAAATTCTCATGTGATTCGCTTTGTTGCCGTCTTCACTTCATTGCAGTGGTCAGGAACAGAGCCCGCGGTGTCTGTTATGCCTGTATAGAGGAATGAATAACAGTTTACCAGGTAGACAAGAAAAGACAGATATTCCAAAGGGAGGTAGCAGTGTAATCTCCGGTGAAAAAGCATAGAACCATCTGCAAGCAGCAAAACTTAAAGTATATGGTGCTTGGGGAAAGTGACCAGAGATGAAGCCAGGAAGACTGACAGGGACCTGATCATAGAGGATATTTTAAGTCATGCCAAGAATTTAACAAAAACTTACAAGTAGTCAAATGATTGTGACCAGTGGAGTAACATGATCAAATGAAAAATTTTGAAATATTATTAATTACAGTGTGTTTGGAGCAGAGCAAGCTGGTCAATATGAGACGGGAAGGCCAACTCAGAGGTGATATTAGTAGTATTGTAATGGAAACAGAAAGTGAGGAAATAAATTACAGAATATACATAGGAAAGGAGAGATTGATAATGTCAGATATTATAAAAAATTTAAGTAAGGTGGTACAAAAAAGAATAATGGATGTGTAGGTGAATTGAACATGCTCAGTTGGTTTTTTTGGTTTTTTTTTTAAGGTTTTTACAATAACGTTCATTTCTTAAAAGTTAACGTGCATAACGAAACCAAAAAGCACAAGCGAAAAGCAAAGTCTTTGCTAATCACAAGCAGAGACAGATCAAGATAGGTGGAGTTACAGAGCTGCAGGGGTTAAGAAAATTCTTTCAGGAAATTTAAAGTGAGCAAGGAAGAGGTTGTAGCTAAGGAAGATGACAAAACATTGGCAGATTAAACCTCTGGATTTTGATAAGACTCTCAGAGTCTCTACTGGTTGGACATGCCAAAGCACTTGGGAAAGTTGATGAAGTTTTAAGTGTTTTATTGGAGGTTTGCTGTGATTTCATTCTGCTTAAGACAAATGAAGTTATTTTGCAATGAAGAAAAGTTGGTTTAACTGTTAAATAGGAAGGTAGTTCCTTCTCATCCTTTTCATGGTTATTGTTAGAGTGTAGTGTAAATGTATATTTCATTTTAATCAATATCGGAGTTGAAAGCTTCTCACCACTACCCCATAAATAGAGCCAAGACCCAGGATAATGGAGACCTTTAAAGGGAGAACAGTGAGTTTTTAGTTTCCTAAGTTAATAACATTAAAATTGCATTATCTGTCTTACCCCTCTATGTACTAATAGTTATTTATCATAATTTTCTTCTCTTTTTTTTAAATAAGTTGGCAATTAATTTTCCATCAGAAGATATTCTCCTGATAACAGCGTCTCCTGTTATTAAAGCGGTTACAAATTTCAAGCAGGTAAGAACCATCATAGACCTTTCTTAGTGTTAATTTTCAAAAACTGCAATAACTCACGTAGCAGTTAGTATAATTGTAGTATTTTAATTGTTTAACAAATGCTCTTTTGGTACTCATTTTCAAATCGTAGCTCAGAGTTTAGAGTTGTTCACATGAAATACCAAAAGCACCTGGAATGTATTAAATTTCTGGTTATCTCTCATCTTTTCCTCCCCACTCAGAAGTATGTTTCAGAAAGTTTCTCTTTTGAGGAAGGATGTTATGCACATCTACATATGAATGCAAATATACATGTATATCTTTATGATAAGTGTGTGTGTATGTACAGGTCAGAAGAACACTACCTCTGAGTCAAGTTTACACTTGCAGAGAATTAATGCTTCAGATGTATAGTAAGCATCTCAGAACACTTTGTAGTTCCATGAGTTTATTTTACATATAACATTATAATAGCAGTCTAAAGAGCATTTGGGTCATAGTATCATAGAAAAGGAGATTCCAAACATTTTTGATCTTGTACCTCACCTGTTTAAAACTTTTGCACTCATATCTTAATATTATATATATAAACTACATACTTGTACTGCAGTGCTGTAGTTCTGAATATTATAGGGCCTATGCAAAAGATAAATGAATAAAAGGTGAAAAACATAAATCTTTTCTTCCCATACTACAATTAAGACTACTCACATAGTCTTTGATTCAGTATAGGTTTTCCCTTATAACACTCTGATGATGGAATGTATTTTTTTTTTCCTTTTGGCATTTTGTATAGACTTAATCTTGAAATAAAGGTTAAAGATTTGATCTTAGGGAGAAAAAGCAATCTACCCATCTCTCACAAACACACCTTTCCAATCTTGAAGTGTGTTTTCTAAAAATTCTTAATAATATTGTCTCTCAGGGAAGAGATCAGTATACAGTTAACTTACCCTATTTTCATACATAAATCCCTAAGATTTACATAAACTCTTAAGACCAAGGGTAATTTAGTGCCATATGTTGCACTTTATAACCTGCCTACAGATATTTAAAGTACTTAGGTATAGCCAAAAGAACTATGTATGGGATTGAGAGAACCAGAAAACAGATTAAACAGGCTTTTAATTTCTAAAAGAAAAAAACATAAATTCAGTTGTAGACTATGAGTACATACTTAGAGATGTACGGCTGAATCTTCCAAGTACAAGTGTTGTACAGTAGAAAGAGAAAACTTGGGTTCTAGGTCTAGCGATTATTTACTGGGTGTGTAGCCTTGACAAATCTCTCTACCTGAGTTGCATCATTAGGAGAATATCTTCTTTGCTTACTCAAGAGGGTTGTGAGCTTAAGATGTACTAATATATATGAAAGTGCATTGAAATAGCAAATGTCTTTTTTTTTAGTGAATAGAAGTCAGAAATTGCATTCCTTTTATCATTTATTGAATATTTAGATTATTTACCACTGTGCTAGGCATCCAGGATATGGAAGTTAAAAGTATAGACCATGTGTCAAAAAGTCACTAATGGTTATCAGTGTGGTTAGGGGAAAGTGGTAAAGAGGGAGTTTGACAGTTATTCTATATTATGCATTATTTATTTGTTTAGTGTTAAGAACACATATTCATGACTTGTATAATTTTTAAAGGAGAAGAGAAATTAATAGTAATTCACATTTATGGAGTACTTATTATGCTGTACTTCTGAATGTTTAAATGTAGTAATGTATTTAATTCTTAACCCTGTGAAGTAGGTTGTTCTCCGCACATTACAGATGAAATAAATGTGTCCCAGTGAGGTTCGGTCAGTTTCCAAGTTTATTGTCAGGTTTGAATCCAGACTCTTTGGCTGTAGAGCCCACATGGTCAGTTTCTCAGATGATTATTTTCTACTGGGCCAACAAATATGCACGAAATAGTTATCATACAATTTCATCATTATCCTGATAGAGGCAAAAAATGAGGTCATTTACCAATATATTTATACACACTGAACTTTATGAAAGAGCGCCAAAGCCTGCCTTTGGGAGTTAAGGAAGGCTTTACATAGGAAATTGCATTGAAATGAGATTTAAAGAATAAAAAGATTTTACTGTGTTTGCAAGAGATCAAGTGGAGTTTCAATTAAGAGGAGTGGTCAGTTGTGTCAGATTATATGGAATGGTCAGGTAAGATGATGGTTGGAAAGTGGTTATTTCTAGTATAGATCATTGGTGACTTTCAAAGAATTTATGCAATTTTGAGAAATTAATGGGAGGTAATTCTAAAATGACAGCATGAACTTTTCTCTATTGAAAAATTTGGCTATGAAGGTAGAAAAGATTTAGAATGGCAACAAGAGGACATGAGATCTAGCATTAAGTTGAATTTCATTCTTTTAAGGTGGGAATTGCTTGAGCATGTTCACCTGTTGAGATTAAGAAACCAGTGGGGAAGCCTGAAGATGAAGGAAAGCAAGGAATATATAACAAGGAAGGAGTCCTGAGGAGGTGAGAGGCAATGGGATCTGGAGCACAGAGCAGTGGATTGACTTCGAAATAGTGGGAGTGGGTCAAGGAAAGTGGACATGAGCAGAGAAGCATCTAGATGGTGGGAAAGTAGTCAGAGTTCTTTGTGGTCTCTGTCTGTAAGGTGATTTGCTGAGAATAAAGAGGATAGAATAAGTTTGGGGAACATCAGAATGATGAGAGTTTGAAAAAGTCACTGAGGGATTGAATGTTACTAAGATGTTACTGCACTTTTCACTGTATTTGCACAGATGGTATAAAAGGAGTGGTAGCTACTTACCCGGCTAGCCATTGTATTCTTGACTGCCACACAGTTAGTGGGAAAAATAAAAGCCATTTCTTTAAAAATGTTACTTTTATTAAATCTTGCCTCTTGAGTGTGCATATTTTTAATATTCTGTGACACATTATGTATGCATAAAGCATTTCTGCATATGAAGAGTACAACATTGTCTCAAGGAAAAGCAGTTGTATACTTGCTGAGTTGCAAGGTGAACTAGCTACTGTTTTCATGGAACATCACTTTTACTTGAAAGAACAACTGACACCACTGTGGCCATTCATGTTTGGAAAATGAATGAAGTGAGCCTGTCACTTCAAGAAACCAGCCAATGGTATTTGTTGCCAACATGACAAAAATAGAGCTTAACTCATTCTTCACTGTTAGCCTCATAGTATTTAGCCTTTTCTCATGAGATTGGTGATAATAATGAATGTGATTGTTTTTTAATATTTATTGATAGGAAATGTGTCAATATTTGGAAGATCTCTGTAATTTTGAGAACCAGTATTATCTGATGTGTGAAATTACAAGACAGACTTGTAACTATCAAAGTGCAGGATAGACTAATGGATTTCGCAGTCCCAAAATGAAAAGTTCTTGATACAGTATCAAATTCTACTTTCCATCTAATCTTTTAAGAAACCATCACTTGTTGAATTTTAGTGTAACATCAAGAAGAATGTACAGTTATCTGAAAGGGCTACATATCTATGTGAGGCTAACTCTCTTCATGTACTTCAACCAAAACAATGGTGCAGTGGTTTAAATGTAGAAGTGGTTTGAATGCAGAAGCAGATACCCAGCTACATTCTACTAAACCAGACATGAAAGAAATTTGCAAAAATGCAAAACAGGGCTGCTTTTTCAGTTTGTTTTGTTTTTTTAAAAAAATAGTTATTTTTCATTACAAGTGTATCACTTTTAACATGTATTGGATTTGTTATTGTTACTTTTAAGTTAATTAAGAAATAATTAAAATTTTTCTCCGTTTCAATTTCTAATGCAACAGATATTGCTAGGTCTAACTCAAAAACACAAAAGCTTATTGGGGTCCTCAGTTGGTAAGCCTGTAAAAAGGTCTTGAGATTAAAAGGTTTGAGAACTGCTATAGCCAAGCAGCAGGATTTCCAGACAGCGTTTGAGGGGAAATACTAGTCTATAATGTGTGGGGGTCTTCTGTAGCCACCTGGGTTTACAACTGGAAAATGGATGTAATTTAGTCTGTGGTTGGAAGTTTTCAGGGTAATTAATGGTTAAGGATAAGAGAGCAAGAAAGTAAAGGATTTGGAGAGAAGATGAAATGATCCATAGTGGAGTCCTAGTGGGATAGGACAGAAGGTGAGTCCAAGAGGAGGCTGACAATTTTGAAGAACAGGAACGAAGAGTCCAAAGACTAGCTCACAGTAATGTTAGCTAGTAAATAGAAGGAGAAAGCTGCAAGGATAAAGAAATAGATAAGCTGTTTGATTAAACTGTACAGAAGTAAGTAGTGTTAGCCTTCATTTTACAGGCCAGAAGACTAAGGCTCGGTGACTTCCTGACTTGCCCATGAGTGGCAGGACTAGTGTTTGCGTTTAGGTCTAAAGATACGGAGTCTAGCCTTTCTACTGTGGATATTGCAGCTGGCAGGCTTTCCTGTTTTATAAATGTGAAATAAGTAGTGTATAAAAAAGAAATGAAAGTATTTTATTATTTAAAATTCTTAAAAAATTTAAGTATGCATTTTTATCTCTTTTGTCTCATACAGGTTTCTAAAGTATTGGAAGAATTTGATGTTGAAGAACAACCAAGTACCATGTTAGCAAATCGCTTTCCCAACATTAAGGTTATAGAATCTGGAGTAAAGCAACTAAAGAGCAAAGAGCATGTACGAGGACTTTTTCTTAATGACATTTGCTGTTGTTAAATCTTGGTGAGAGGTCTCGCCTGCCTGCCTTTGACCACACCTGTTGCACCACCACCCAGGTCCCTAGCATGTAAATTTTAGTGACATTGATTCCCATTGGTATTAGAAAAATGTACCTCTTTTTTGAGTTTCTTGGGGATATATCATTAGTTTAGGTTAGCATTTTAGATTTTACATTTTAAATGATCATTAACATTTGTATAGTGTTCACTATATTCTGGGCACTGCATTAAGTGCGGGGTACAGGAGCAGTAATAGCAGAAACCTGCCCCCAGCAGCTCTCAACATCATAGGGAATACAGACATGCATATATTTGATGTTGAAATATTATCAAAGCTCTGGTATTAGGTATTTAGGAAGACCTCACAGAGTGAGTAATACTGAGCTATGTTTTAAAAAGGTAGGTGAAGTAACAGTTCTCCACGTGGGAAGGGCATTCCTGGAAGTGGAGACTGCGTGTTGAGAGACCCAAAGAGAGGAGAAAGGCATGTGGAGAGAGAGAGGCCGTCAGAGGGGTTGGGGTATGGATAAGAAAAGGATATTGGCCAACTAGGCCAGAGAAGTGAGTAAATAGGATTGTGAAGAACTTTTTATGTCATGCTAATAAACTGAGTTCATTTTATCATCAGTGGATAAATAGTAAAAAGAGAGTCTAAGTGGAAGAAGGGTTGATAAAATATTCATCTAGGAAGATGTATCTGACCACAGTGTCAAAGACGAACCAGGGTAGAACATACGGCTAGTAGCCAGTAACCAAATTAGAAGGTGGTTCTAACAGTCCAAAATGATCCAAGGCCCAAGCTAAGGCAGTCTCAGGAAAGGCAACTTTCTGTCTCAGATGTTGGGAAGTCTCCGCATCATATGATACACAGTATCTTCATGTGAACTTCAGGCACTAAGATGGGAAGCAGGGTTTGTAGTTGTTTCTCTGAAGCAGCTCAGGTTTGAGTTCTTCCTTAGGGAGAAAGCATTAATGTGTCCATGTGTGAAACAAACAACTTGACAGGAAAAAATGAAAGTAAGAAAAAGTACTGAGTTTATGGGAAAACTTTTACAAATCTCAATCCAAACACCACAGTGATTTCCTAATATTTGTAATGGTAACACTTGTTCCATAAAACACCCATGTCAGTGAATTTGCACCCTGAGGTAGGCTCAGAAGTATACAAGTGAATTGTGAGGGAACTTACGTATCAGGACATTGGAATGAGCCAGAGTGCCAAATGTTTCATTTGAAAAGTGTCTTGTATAGTATACATGTCTGTCTTCTGTGAGCCATCCTTCATATTCTTTAGTGAATTAGAAATGATGTGTTTTACCTTTTTGTCTCCAAAAATTTAACAGTAGTCAATGAAGAGTTTTCGTGTTTTTTATAGTACCTAGGTGCAAATAATTTTTTAAATCTGGTCAATGCCTATAACTTCTATTAAAATTGTAAGCAGATTATCTAAAGGAAGACTTGTATAACATTTCTGTATGATTATACTCTATTGGTTTATTGGTTTTATGTTGTATTTCTTACGTAGCTGGAGAGTTAAAATGTGTAACATATTTCAGTGGGTATGTACTTCGCTATTTGACAAATTTTATAAATCAAACACAAGGTACAAAGATTAACTCCTAAAACCATTCCAGCAAAGTCTGACATCTCTCATAGACATGCTTATGTCTATCTGCTTTCTAAATGGTACTCCTACATGGATACCCATTCAGTATTAAAAAACAAAAACCATGGGTCTCTGATATGTATTTTTAGACTCATCTAAATTCACTGATTAAAAATTAATTAAAACCAGTACATGCTAGGATTTAAGGTTAACATGTTTTTCACTTACAGAAACATGTAATCCACAAAGAGCATGATGTTTGCTGGTAATGCGATTGTAATTTGTACTTAAGAGTATAAACACTGTTTTTCAGCACTTCTGAATTTTTAGATTCAGAAGCTATTGTTACCTCTTCTACCATTAACTATTCCTCTGCACCCATAACAGATATTAAGGTCTGATATGATTATAATCATGAATCTACTTATAATGACTCCCTTTGAGATTAGAGTGTTTATCAAGGAAATGTTCATCAGAATGCTCAATTTAAAAATTTCTAAATGTTTAGTCTTTAAGGTCAACATACCTTTCCAGACGAGATTCTCAAAGTTTTATTCAAAATTTTGTGGGAATGTACCTTTCTTCCCCCATGAGAAAAGAACTAGTTTTCATCAGATTTCTATAGATGGTTCATGGTTCCAAAGTGTTAGGAATCACTGGGCTAGAGAACACATTCTCGTACTTAGTTAGCTTTGTCATTGCTGTAGCAAAGTATTGAGCGCTACCAAGAGGCAACCTTAATATATTTTTTGCTTTTGCCTTATTGAATGTTTCATAATTGTACTCATGTATAAATGTTTCCCCTCTCTTCATTGCTGTATGGTTTTACAGTGCATTTTAACTGAAGATGGCAATCAGCATATTTATAAGAAGCTCTGTCTGTGTGCTGGAGCGAAACCAAAATTGATATGTGAAGGAAATCCTTATGTGTTAGGAATCCGTGATACAGACAGTGCACAGGTAACATTTGGGTCATGGGAAAGAAACATGAAGACTTCTTAGACATTTTCTGCATTTGAATCAAAGTGCTATACTTATAATTTCTAAACTGTAGTGGCAGAAAAAAGTCTTCATGACTCATAAATCAAAAAGTAGTGTATAGTGTTCTAGTACTGCCAATTTGAGTTCAGTTTTAGTTGATAATTTAGGGCTTCTCTGTGGCTCAGATGGTAAAGAATCCACCTTCAATACTGGAGACCTGGGTTCAGTCCCTGGATCAGGAAGACCTCCTGGAGAAGAGAGTGGTTACCCACTCCAGTATTCTTGCCTGGAGAATTCCATGGATAAGAGGAGCCTGGCAGACTGCAATCCATGGGACAGGACTGAGCAACTAGCACTTAGTTGATAATTTATCCTGTTTTTTATCCATGTTCTTTCTCTTTATGTGTTATCTCAGGTTTAATGTCTGTGCTGACGGTTACAGCTAACATTCAGTCCAGTGCAGTCCCTCAGTATGTCCGAATCTCTGCAGCCCCATGGACCACAGCATGCCAGGCTTCCCTGTCCATCACCAACTCCCGGAGCTTACTCAAACTCACGTCCATTGAGTCAGTGATGCCATCCAACCATCTCATCCTCTGTCACCCCCTTCTCCTCCTGCCTTCAATCTTTCCCAGCATCAGGGTCTTCCAAGGTGTCAGTTCTTTGCATCAGGTGGCCAGATTATTGGAGTTTCAGTTTCAGCATCAGTCCTTCCAATGAATATGCAGGACTGATTTTCTTTAGGATTGACTGGTTGGATCTCTTTGCAGTCCAAAGGACTCTCAAGAGTCTTCTCCGACACCACAGTTCAAAAACATCAATTCTTCGGCGCTCAACTTTCTTTAGTCCAACTCTCACATCCATACATGACTACTGGAAAAACCATAGCTTTGACTAGGCAGACCTTTGTTGGCAAAGTAATGTCTCTGCTTTTTAATATGCTAAGTTCATCATAGCTTTTCTCCCAAGAAGCAAGCATCTTTTAATTTCATGGCTTCAGTCACCATCTGCAGTGATTTTGGAGCCCAAAAAAATAGCCTGTCACTGTTTCCATTGTTTCCCCATCTGTTTGTCATGAAATGATGGAACCAGATGCCCTGATCTTAGTTTTCTGAATGTTGAGCTTAAAGCCAACTTTTTCACTGTCCTCTTTCACTTTCATCAAGAAGCTCTTTAGTTCTTCTTTGCTTTCTGCCATAAGATGACACGCTTTCTGGTGTCATCTGCATATCTGAGATTATTGATATTTCTCCTGGCAGTCTTGATTCCAGCTTGTGCTTCATCCAGCCTGGCATTTTGCAAGGTGTACTCTGCATATAAGTTAAATCAGCAGGGTGACAGTATACAGCCTTGACCTATTCCTTTCCCGATTTGGAACTGATCTGTTATTTCATGTACAGTTCTAGCTGTTGCTGCTTAACCTGCATATGGATTTCTCAGGAGACAAACCACACATTATTCTACTCTGATTGGGAATATGTGATTTGCATCCTAAATGATGTAATGATCTTCTTCTCAAAAGGCAAAGCATGTCCAAGTCTTACTTCTTAGCAAATAAATCAATATTCAGAAGATCTTTGTGATACAGAATCCTAGAACTGAAAAAGATGCATGGTTTGTTCTGCTCGAGAACAGTGGTAAACTATCCCAAAAAGGTGAAATTCTATATTCAGAACCTTTTGCAACTCCTTTTGGTAATTTATTTCAGAATTCATTAATCCTTATTGCCAAGAACATCTTCTTGGTTCCAGTCACAATACTCCTCTCTTACCTCAAGCTCAGTGTTGTTCTGTCCTATGAGGTAGTAATTTTATATTTACATAATAAGATTTCACAGCATATTCAAAAGCAGAGACATTACTTTACCAGCAAAGGTCCATCTAGTCAAAGCTATGGTTTTTCCACTAGTCAAGTATGGATGTGAGAGTTGGACTATAAAGAAAGCTGACCGCCAAAGAATTGATGCTTTTGAACAGTGGTGTTGGAGAAGACTCTTGAGAGTCCCTTGCACTGCAAGGAGATCCAACCAGCCAACCTTAAAGGAAATCAGTCCTGCATATTCATTGGAAGGACTGATGCTGAAGCTGAAACTCCAATACTTTGGCCACCTGATGCGAAGAACTGATACCTTGGAAAAGACCCTGATGCTGGGAAAGATTGAAGGTGGGAGGAGAAGAGGACGACAGCGGATGAGATGGTTGGATGGTGTCACTGACTCTATGGACATGAGTTTGGGCAAACTCCAGGAGTTAGTGATGAACAGGGAGGCCTGGCATGCTGCAGTCCATGGGGTCACAAAGAGTTAGACACGACTGAGCAACTGAATTGAGTAGGATTTCGTAGTCTATTAAATTGATAGCAATTTTTTTAATGCTTATTCTTAAATAGGAATTTTAGAGAATACTGGAAGAACTGGGTTTTGTTCTTATAAACATTTGAGGTTCATATTATCAAGGATTGAGTTCATAACTATGTTACAGTGATGTCCTCTGGGTACATGAACTCATCAGTCCTCATGATAATCCTGGGGCAGTCATTACTCCCACTCTACAGAGATGGGGGAGTAAGTAGAGCTGACTGCTTCAGCTGTTCAGCTGTCATCCTGAAGCAATGGGACTTTCCTCTACTTTGGAACGTACCATAAGAATGATTTCTGGTCACTTTTTCTCCAAGCTCATTGTGATCTTTTTTTGGCAGGGAATGGGAAGTGGAGGCATCAATTAGCTGTTTTACAATGGTGATAACATTTAAAAAACAAATACTAGACATTATTATGTGCCTGCTCCTCCTAACAACTTTATCTCCATCATCTTACTTAATGCTTAAAGAAACTTTGAGATATAGTCACTTCTCACTTTCATTTATAACTTGGGAGGACCTGAGGTGCAGAAAGGTGAAGCAGCTTGCCCAAGGTCACCCAATTAGTAACTGCTGGAGCCGGGGACTCTGCAGTCTGTGCTCTGAACCACTGTGCCGCTGTGCTCCTCTTTTCTGTAAGTTCTGAGACTGCAGGGACAGTGTCAACTGAGGGACTAGGACAGGAAGAATCCTGTGTCCAGGATGCAGCTCAGTGTCATGTTGGTAAATTGACTTGGTCCAGTAGTTGGGAATGTAGTAAGCTAAAGACGGAGCCTCGTGCTGCATTGGAGTGTAATGACACACAGGTAAAGAAAGCTAGAGGAAGCATTGCTATAACAGCAATCTGGGGTAAAACATGGAGACAGCATTTTTACTACATTAATTGGGAGGATACGTCCTGGCAGAGAGGGAAAGAGATTTATTATCAGTGAAGCCTCTTGCTTCAGGCATTGCCCATACTACAAAACACTTGTCGTTTTCTTTTTGATACAGGAATTTCAGAAACAACTTACTAAAGCTAAGAGAATAATGATCATAGGGAATGGTGGTATCGCACTTGAATTAGTGTAAGTACATGTTTTTTAATACTATGTAAGGATTGCTCTGTGATTTGTGTAATTATTGGTAAACGAGAAAATACCTTGTTATCCTGAAAAATCAAAGGATAATTGTTTTTCATGTATTTTCAAGGAGAAAATCCACTTTTTTTTTTTTTAGCTTTAATGAAATAATTCATAGTTGAGAAGGTAAATTTATGAAACAGAAAGAGTTTCAGGAACGCTTTCAGGCTTACTGATGACTGGTTAGATTTGACCCATGCATGTGTTCTTGTAAGCATGTGCTATATTGAAAAATAAATATGTACACCTTTGAGAGTCCTGCCCATAGTCCCCATGACTATTTATTGCTTATAGCCCATCCTGCTTCACTCATTCACCTCACCCATCTGGCCATGAAACTCAAAGTGTGTGTGAGTTTCTGTTTCAAGATACGTGGTACTCCCACGTAACGGGAATAACTCTTGGTTTCTGGAAGTTTGGGGAATGTGAACACCTTAATGTGAAATACTGTCGTCCTAATATGGTGTTTACAGTTTGAAAACCATTGAGGAGTGTCCTGCTGTAGTCTCCAGAGCATTGATGCGCTTCCTTTGTGATATTTCTTTCTGCAGATGGCAGACATGGACTAGTCTAGATATTTTTCAGGCCAGAAAGTTGGGTCTGGCTACAAAGAGGACAAATTTATATCCAAATAAGGAGTCTGCCAGAACCCTGTCTTTGCTCCCTTTCATTTGTTCCAGCCCTGAGAGTAGGGTTTTGCCTCTTTTTAGAGGATGGTGAATCTCAGTGGAAGCCTGTAAGAGTTCTTGGATTGCCTGAGTGTGAGCATTGGCAGTCATTAATGTAATTATGAAGTTTGTGGCATTATATGGAAAAATGCAAAGAAAAAGCCAGAGTCAAGACCAAATGGGCCAGAAGAGGGAGGCATAGATTTATTTTAAGAGGGGCTTCAAATCCTTACATAGACATGACAGATTTTTCTCTATCAATTATCACCAAAAGTGGAACTTAATACTATTATATTATTAACATTGAAAAGCTTGCTCACATTCAAAAAGTTTCCAAGTCTTACATATTTAATCCTATTCTTTATTTAGGTTGGAGATTGAAGACCATATACTTGGATAAAATTCATAATTTTATATTCAGTACTCTGATTGTTTAAGAATGTGTCCATGTAGTGCTATTCTCTCGGTTTAGGTTAACTGATGATTAGGCTTTTTTGTCTTAATGAAAAATGACATATCCAGACTCTTTCTGCTTTATAGTAGCCCCCATGTTCCACTGACGCTAATACTGATTTCTTCAGTATGCCTTCATTTCAGCTATTATCTCTGTTTCCAAATGTAGGTTAATCCTTTCTTTTTTAAGCAAACATAGTTTTTCATAATTTCACAAAATGTAATAGTTCATTGTTTTCTGGGTTTTTTTAAAAGTGGTTTTAGAAATGAAAGCAGAATTTCCCAAAGTGTGATGATACCCTCTTGCTTATGCGTCTTTCTGAGGACACAGGTCATAGGATAAGAGGATTAGAGGGCACCCTGTGAGGTACGGCACAGCCAGGAGTTATTTCTGGTGGTTCCTTATAATAACTGTGGCCCACCCGTCAAGCATCAGTATTTTAAGCTATACTGCTATGTGTTATGATGCTACATTACTTTAAAATACCAACAAAAAAAATTGTGTGTAAAATTGGAATATAAAAGTTATGTGTATTCTGCTGTTTATCAGCAATATTTTATGATCTGAGCAGCATGAGATAGAATGTTCTCCAGATGATCTGAAATTTAGTAACTATTAAGTACTCTGATGGCATAAGAGTGGAGCAGAAACAAAGGCCCACTGGAGAAGGCAGAGGGCTCCTTTACCATGCGCCAAAAAGCATGAACATCAGGTGACCTGGAGTCAGATGTACTAAACGTTCTTTTTTCTGTCATCAGCTTATCTGTCAGTTAGCCTTGAAAAATCATATAACCTAGCTATGTTATATTATGTCACTCTGAGAAATAAAGGTGGTAACACTTTTTACCATAAAGTGAAGTGAAAGTGAAGTCGCTCAGTCATGTCCGACTCATTGTGACCCCATGGAATGTAGCCTACCAGGCTTCTCCGTCTATGGAATTTTCCAGGCAGGAGTACTGGAGTGGGTTGCCATTTCCTTCTCCAGGAGATCTTCCCGTCCCAGGGATTGAACCCAGGTCTCCCGCATTGTAGGCAGAGACTTTTACCATCTGAGCCACCAGGGAAGTGACCAGTGACGTTAACACACTGATTACTATTGCAGTTTCAAATAAAATCCTAGTATAGTTAGGATGACCATATATCCTGTTTGTTCAGGATTGTCCCCATTCATTTGTACCAAAACATGTATTAAGAGCAGATAAATTATAGTGAACTCCAGGGACTTTGTGGAGTGATTATTAAGAAAACCACATTCTCAGTGTCCAAACCTAGAGATAAAATTGCTAAAGCCCAGAAGCTCTTGCTACCTCATGAACATTAATGGAAGGTGGTTTCTATATAATACCTTGGGCATTCCTTTTTTCCTCTAAGATCCTTCATTTTTCTGTGACCTGGGTCTTTCTTTGGCTAGATGTCTTGGAAATTTCTTAGATGAAAGGAATTCATTGCAGGGTAATCCTTTCCTGTACAGCAAAGATTTTCATTGTAACTCTCATTCTTTCTTTTTTCTCTGTCCTTCCTTAATATGCTTTGAATACATATTAATAAAATATTTGTTTGCAAAGAAGTCAACTGTCTCAATATTGTAGCTATATGTCACCCATCCTTCCATTACTGATTACATTGTAACTAGATAAACCAGGCATTGCTCACTCCTAGGAACCCTGGGGGACACTCATATAATAACTATGTTTAGAAATTGAACACTTTTAGGTGATACTCATTAAAAATTTGTACATGCTATTCAGCGCATATGTGTGCATGCTTTGTCGCTAAATCGTGTCCAACTCTTTGTGACCCCATGAATTATAGCCCGCCAGGCTCCTCTGTCTATGGGATTCTCCAGGCAAGAATACTGAATTGCCATTCCCTCCTCCAGGGATTCAGTGTATATATTTATCATGTGTATGTTCTCTAAATAAACTTTAAATTCCCCTTATTATTTATTCTACTTTAACTCTTATTACCCGGAAACGTGTTATATTGCGCTTAATAATCATTCTCAGTTTGCCTTAAAATATTTTCTTTACTCTTGCCCTAAGAGGTAGTTGTTATTTATCATACAAAGATTTCTTCTTATGCTTTGAAATTGCTTAAGTAACTTTCATATTCCTTTTAGGTATGAAATTGAAGGCTGTGAAGTAATTTGGGTCATTAAAGATAAAGCAATTGGGAATACTTTCTTCGATGCAGGAGCAGCTGAATTCTTGACTTCAAAGCTCATTGATGAAAAACCAGAGGCTAAAATTGCACAAAAAAGAACCAGATATACAACTGAAGGTAAGTATGGTGTCTAGCTCATTCATTCACAGATGAGACTTTACTTTTTAACCATATAGAAAAAGAATATTAACAAAATTTAGCAAAATATTTTGATAGGACTATAGATAATACTTATTTCTATTTCTTTATGTACCTTTTAAGACTATACACACACATGCACACATACACATATATATGTAGGATATATTTTTATGAAAAATATGTATAACTAAAACTGGAAATTTAAAGTGAATTAAATAAACCAGCCCATCTACATCTGTGCAGGCAGATGCTATAGTTTGACAACACCTAAGTTTATAAAATGCAGTGAGTTTAAAAACAAATACAGTTTTTTAGTTTAAAAGAGCTTTTTTTTTCCTTACATTTTTGACTTATAAAATTGAACAAAAATTTTTTAAGTTTGGTCACACTAAAAATTGACAAAATTTTCAAAATTTAATGTCTGATTTTCTTACTCTTTATATTAACCAGTGATTATATAACATCCATGAAGCACTCTATATGTGTTTATACACAACACTCAATTGAAAGATTATCCAATTTGTAGCTATATATCACAAAATTACTAAAGTAATGAATAAAATAATATAGATTTAAGTTTAGTCCTGCTGTGTGAATGTGTGTATAATTATTACATTACCTAAAAACTTCTGAACACATAATTCTCTGCCTGGCAGTCTTTGTATCCTTTGGATTTTGAACTGAGTTTGTCTCTTCAGGACGGAAAAAGGAAGCACAAACCGGAGCTAATGCTGGTAACATAGGCAGCGCCCTGGGACCTGACTGGCATGAAGGGCTGGATCTTAAAGGAACAAAAGAGGTATGTTTTCATATACTGTTTAAACATATCTAAATCCAATTTTAAATTCTTGAACTGTTTGTTAAAAACTGGTTATTAACCCTGTAGTCAAAGAATTGGCCAAGTCATTTTCCTTAAAATCCATGGTGTTAAGAATGGACTTTGGGGCCAGTTGGCCCATTTGAACTTTAAAGATAGATCTCCATACACAGGCTTTAGTAAACACATCCATCCTATTTTAAATTAATCTTTTCTCAAAGGTCTCTTTGGATGCAATCTAAAGATTATTAGATAGATTCTAAATAAATTACACATTTAATATCCTAATTGCATAAGCAGATGAATTGCTCTTACTCATTTTATTTACTAGATGTTTTAGTTATTTGTGGTTAAAATGCTATGTATGATATTGAAATATTGTAAGAAATACATATACAGTCTTTATTACTGTGTATGATTTCTTTTCAGCCTTCATTAGGTTGGAGTGGGCCTGGCTTCACAGTATATCAAATTTGTGTGTATCAAATTTTGTGATGGAAATCACACAAAATCATTTATTCCTGCACCTTCAGGTCCTACAATTAATGGTATTTTTAACTTGCAACTTCAGTTTAGTTCAGTGAACATTTGTTGAGTATCTTCTACCTAAGTGGCACTTTACTAAAGTTCTGAAATATAACAATCAGGATGTGTCAATTTACTTTTTAGTCCGTAACAGTTATAATTTAAAAATATATACAGGACTTCGCTTTGGCTAAGCGGTAAAGAATCTGCCTGTCAGTGCAGGAGACACTGGTTCAGTCCCTTATCCAGAAAGATCCCACATGCCGTGGAGCAACGAAGCCTGTGCTCGAAAGCCCAGGAGCCTCAACTACTGAGCCCACGTGCCCTTCAGCTGTGCTCCGCAACACGAGAAGCCCCTGTAATGAGAAGCCCGTGCGCTGCAACTAGAGCAGCCCCCTCGCTGCAGCTAGAGAGAAGCCTGTGCAGCAACGAAGACCCAGCACTGCCGAAAATAAATAAAATAAAAATACATATACATGTAATTATTGATAAGGCTTGTATTAAAAAGTATGCCCTTAATGCTACCTGCCAATTCAACTCTTGATCTCTAAATACTAAATGAGTTTCTGCTCACATTTTTCATACACAAAATTAAGAGGCATGTTTGGGAGCATTAAATGTGTTTTCACTTATACTGTAAGAATTGTTTTTAGTTTCTGTAAGTATTATAAATTTTTTCTTCATCATCAGTAACCCATCCTTCTTTCTGGAAGTATTATGGTGACCAGTACTTCTTTATTTTAGTTTTCTCATAAAATTCACATTGAAACCATGTGTGAAGTAAAGAAAATTTACCTTCAGGAAGAATTTAGAATTTCTGAGAAAAAATCCTTGTCTTTTCCAAGAGACCATCATGATCAGTCAGTTACTACTGACAAAGGTAAGTGATAAAATAAGAAAAAACAATCACTTATTTAAAAAGAAAACAATTTTACCTTATTGTTATATTTAAAAATTCCATACTTCCATATAAAATTTAAATGTGAAAAGATAAAACCATAACTTACTAATGTAAATCATTTCATTTTCACTACTTAACTCTTTGCATTTTCTAATAAATTAAATTTGATAGAGCTTAACATTTTATGCAAAGCCACTGTTTGACCATCATACCCCTGTGAGTGAATTAAGAGTGTCTTGCAGATCAAGACAAAAAATAAAAACTAAAAAGTTGATGCTGTTAGAGATGAAGTGACATCCTCAAAATCAGACAGATTGAAATCTATAAAGTTGAAACTAAGGTACAGATCTCCTGAAATTCCTATTTTCCATTCCCATGAAAACTACTCTATGAAATATATTCAACCAAACCTCCTGTATGCGATACCCCATTGCTCTGAATTCTTTGAATATTTTCACAGGGAAAGGAATTGTCTGAGTGTCAATAATAAGGGAAAACTTTGAAAAAGGAGTAACTTACCTGGACTAAACTCTCAATGGAATATAATTTATTAATAAAGATTTTCACAGAAATAATTTATAAAGTGATTATCAATTTACTTTGTTAGAATTTGTGTCTAAATTTGATGGGAAAATGTTTAGAATGCCTGCCATGGATTCGTGATTATACCCAAAATAAGAAGATGGAATAGGTTATATCAAAATTGTTTTAGCAAATGTACTTTGTAAATACTATTGAGTTATTGTTTGAAAGTCACCTCTTGCCTTGTTCAATTCTTCTTTGTTCTAGTTGTCATATTCACATAATGTTACAGGCTGTTGGTTGTGATTACACTTGAGAACAAAAAGTTTTTTTTTTTTTTAAGAGATATGGCCTGTATATGTGGAACTGACCAATGAAAAGATATTTGGCTGCGATTTCATTGTCAGTGCTACAGGAGTTACACCAAATACAGAACCTTTTCTCTGTGGCAACAATGTAAGTTGAAAATTTTTGTCACTGTGAACATTGCTAAAGTATTATTTGTAAAGATCTCTAATTCTCAAGCATGAACATTGTTCCTTTGAAGCGTGGCACAGAACTGTAATTTAAGATGGCTGAAAACAATTTAATTTATATTCATGTCTTCATGTTCAGTATTATTTTTACTGTCAAATCCTTAAGCAGTTAACATCCCAGCATTATTTAAGGTGACATAATGCACACTTCATTTATCTAAATGTTGGTAAGAGACTGATGTGTATGCTAAGTCACTTTAGTCCTATCCAACTCTGCAACCTCATGGACTGTAGGCCGCCAGGCTTCTCTGTCCATGGGATTCTCCAGGCAAGAATACTGGAGTGGGTTGCCATGGCAGTATCGAACCCGCTTCTCCTACATCTGCATTGGCAGGCGGGTTCTTTGCCATTAGCGCCCCCTTGGAAGTGGGCCTCAGAGACTTCCTATGAATTCTTAAAAAGTGATTCTTTTAGAGAAACCAGCTTGTATTTTTTGCTTTTTAGCATTTGAAGCTTGTAGTAACTGAGGAATATTTTTGTAACTATGAGTGGGGTGGTCATATGTTTATTGGCAGTTTTTGATGTTCTAAGAATTTGAAGTCCCAAGAATGGTATGGGTTCATCTTTAGTAAGAATTTGACTGACTGGAAATTCAGATTAGTTGCCTAAATTTGGCAGCTGTTTTTCACTTTCCTCACTAAAAGTCAGCATATCAACATGTAGAAATTTGACTTGTTCTTTTACTTCAGAATGAAAACGTCATGTTTCCTTTTCCTTATCCCATGTGCTTATGAGGAACATTGTTTAGTTTGATGTAGGAGAAGATGGTGGCCTGAAGGTGGATGACCACATGCACACGTCCCTTCCTGACATCTATGCCGCAGGTGATATTTGCACAGCCTCCTGGCATCCCAGCCCTGTCTGGCAACAGGTAAGCTGGCATAACCGATCACAGATGTTTATCAGAGAGTCCATCTGAAAATAAAGGAGCTGCCACAAGTAAATACAGCTTTCTGGTTTTCCAGCTTTTCTACTTTAAGTGGGAAGCTATCAGAGGTTTTGTTTTGTTTTTTGGTCACAAAAACAAAACACTAGAATTTGTCCCTTTTGGTGAGGTATTACATAGTGATGGAATAGACTGGGATGTCTTAATTTTAAAAAGAATTATGACTGCTACTTTCTCACGTTCGGATGCTTATCAGCAGTGTCCAGTGGAACCTTCTGTGATGACAGATACACTGTGTGCTTCTGCAGCGTCGTCAGGAATCCACTAGCCACCTGTCCACTAAGCACTTGGAAGGTGGCTGTGGCTGAGGAGCTGAATTCTAATTTTACTTGTAATTAACTTAAGTAGTTATATAACTAGTGGCTGCGATTTAAGACAGCACAGTTCTAGATTAAAAAAATAGCACAGAGATTATAAGCCATACACTGTTTCTGATGATCCTGGTCCCTGTGGGAATTACTGAAAGACTGTTCCCATGGTAAACAGCCTTCCGCAGCCTAACAACCCCTTCCACCGGGATCTAAATTTCCCCCTGCTGTCACAGTGTTGCCTGCCTCATAATGGTGGGACAGAAGTCCTAGAGGAAGATACTCAAGACAGGGGCCAGAGGTGGCGTTGTTTTAGGAGGAGGAGAGTCAGAGGTAGATGTTACACATAAAAGAACCAGTCAACACACTTATCTTGGTGATTACTCCAATGAAAAACAAAAAACCACCTACCTTGGTGAAAGGCCAGTTCCACTAGTAGGGCTATTCATTCAGATTAACTGGAGTGTGAAGTACTAGAAGAACTAGATGTGTTTTAAGAATCAGCTTTATTATTTTTACATACATCAGAGATAGCATCAACAAGAGGGTGATGTCAGCCATATTTCTAAAATGCTTCAAACTAACTTGTTTTTAGTTTTCTCTACAATGACATCCTATGTCATTTTTATGGCATATCTGTCGCAAACTCAAATTAGGAATTGGAGTTACTGTTTTTGTTGTTGTCGTTTTAACATTTCAACCCACTAAGGGTTAAAGCCGGACTTCCCTGGTAGCTCAGCTGGTAAGGAATCTGCCTGCCATGCAGGAGACCCCAGTTCAACTCCTGGGTGGGGAAGACACCCTGGAAGAGGGATAGGCTACCCACTCCAGTATTCTTGCCTGGAGAATCCCCACGGACAGAAGAGCCTGGCGGGCTGCAGTCCATGGCATCGAAGAGAGTCGGACATGACTGAGTGACTAAGCCCAGCTCGGCAGGGCTGAAGCCAGGGAGCATGTCAGTTACGTCCTTCATGTGCCTCACGCTCCAGCACAGGGAAGAAATGGCCGGAAACAAACAGGTGTTTCTTACTGTGAGTGTCTCTAATAAACTCATCTCTTAATTTGCATAAACAGTAATTGTTTCACACAGTCCAAGACGCAAACTGAAGGGACTTGGAGGCTAACATGCATTAGTAACAGTGCGGCAGTATAGTATCGCAGGCCACTTCTGCTGGCCATTCTCTAGTTGTTACTGTGCTCTGTGGCTGCCTTCTTCACCAGACCTAACCTTGTTTAGCTGCTGCTGCTGCTAAGTCGCTTCAGTCGTGGCCGACTCTTCGCGACCCCATGGACTGCAGCCTACCAGGCTCCTCCGCCCATGGGATTTTCCAGGCGAGAGTACTGGAGTGGGGTGCCATCGCCTTCTCCGAACCTTGTTTAGAGAGGAGACCAAATTAAAAAAAAAAACTCACTTCTTTCAGAAATTCTTAAAACTCATGGTTATAGTTATTATTTTTTGCACACAAAAAAGACATTAGTTGCCACATATGAGGCATAAGAATTATCAAATATCAGAAGCAGTTGGTTAGTGTGACAATGATCCAGTTAGTTACTTAACAAGCTAGGTGTAACTGTTCTCGGGGACTGTCAAGCACTTTAAGGAATTGTACGTGGTTAAGGTGGTAACATTCTTCAAATAATGATAATGAAAAATAAAACTGCATGACCTTCTTTATTTCAGATGAGGCTGTGGACCCAGGCTAGGCAGATGGGCTGGTATGCGGCAAAGTGCATGGCTGCATCTAGTGTGGGAGAGTCCATTGACATGGATTTCAGCTTTGAACTTTTCGCTCATGTAACAAAATTTTTTAACTATAAGGTAAGATAGATAGATATTAATAGTACCTTTCCTGCTTGTTAGTCTTATAACTAATTACAGTCATCTAATTTTTTCACGTGAGTAAGAGCTTAATCTGGTTTTAATCACTGTACAAAAAATGACAGATTTCCTCATTTCTTACAAACCCATAACTGGTATTATTGCTGGAGGCTTCCCCGGTGGCTCAGAACGTAAAGAATCTGCCTACAGTGCAGGAGACCTGTGTTCGATCCCTGGGTTGGGAAGATCCTCTGGAGGAGGGCATGGCAACCACTCCAGTGTTCTTACCTGGAGAATCCCATGGACGGGGGAGCCTGGCGGGCTACATACAGTTCATAGGGTCAGGCTTCCCTGGTGACTCAGTCAGTAAAGAGTCCGCCTGCAATGCCGGACACCTGGGCTCAATCCCTGGGTTGGGAAGATCCCCTGGAGGAGGGCATGGCAACCTCTCCAGTGTTCTTACCTGGAGAACCCATGGAGACAGGAGCCTGGTGGGCTACAGTCCATGGGGTCGCAAAGAGTCGGACACGACTGAAGCGACCAAGCACGGGCCCTGGTCATCTGATGGTCAGACCTGCCTTCTCACTGAACTCTTGCAGTTCGGGGCCGGGGGGACAGGGGGGAAATCTCTTCCAGATTTGTTCCCTGATGGTACAGTTCTGAGTTTTATTTGAAATTCACTCCTCCTTTGTGAAGGGAATTAACAGCTATTCATACCAAAGAATGAGCAGGTACTACCCCCTACATATTATTTAACCCTCTTTACATCACTCTGGGGCAGGTTTTTTCCTCCTCATTTACTGACAAGGAGAAACACACACACACAAATATATACATAAATTTCAGAGAGGTTCAACAATTTGCCCTTGAAAGATCTAACTCAGTTTCTTATTCAGCCTTTAAATCATGACTCCAAGCTGAGGTAGTTCCACATCCTACATATTTGTATAATCACTAGGTATTTTTAGTGTTCATATACATTGTATGGTAGTGTCATCTGTAGAGTAAATGCATACTGTACAAATGTTTTCTTTGGTTCCTTCTAAATGGCACTTTTAGCAGTAAAACTTTGTGATGAGATTTCCCACTCTAGGAAAACACAAAATAACTGTGTTTTGTTTCTTCTTAAGTACTCACTAAAATAACGTTTTTGTATTTCTCTATATAGGTTGTATTACTGGGGAAATACAATGCACAGGGCTTGGGCTCAAACCATGAGCTACTGCTGAGGTGTACCAAAGGGCAGGAGTACATCAAAGCCGTCCTGCAGAACGGGCGAATGGTGGGCGCCGTCCTAATTGGTGAGACTGACTTAGAAGAAACATTTGAAAATTTAATTTTAAACCAGATGAACCTTTCAGCATATGGAGAAGATCTGCTGGATCCAAATATTGATATAGAAGATTATTTTGACTAAAAAGGGCATTTCAAAAGCTACATCACATTGCAAATAAGATTTAAAAAGTCAGAGGATTACACAGATTTAATGATGACCAGCTGAAGTTAAAATAACTTATAGATTTTTTTTTCTAACAAAAAATTGACCACTAATTATGTAAAGATAATTCTGAAGTATCCATTTCTGTGTTTTAAACTTAGAGACATTCATTTGTCATTTAGCTTTGAAACAAATTAGCTTGTTATCTACTTAACCAACAGTGTGGTATCTGGTTAACATACCAGAGCCATTCTTTGACCATGAAAAGTCAAAGGCAGGCTGTGGTTTCAAGAAGCTTACCGTTGTAATCTACTTAAGCAGATGTGTAGCAGTATCTTACTTGCTATATTATTTGTATTGATACCTTATTCCTTATTTGCATTCTACAACTATTGTTACATGAAATCACTCACTTTCTATGATAAGCCTTTGTAAGCCAGTTGGGTGAAAAGAAAAATACAGCTAGTTGTGGCAAGGCATAAAGAACTTAACAAAGTTACATGAACTTAATCTCTTAACGTATTTTACATTTAAAGAGTTTTACAATAAAGTTAATTTATTTTTCCTGTTTCATACTGTAAATTTATCCAATTCATGATCTCAAGACCTCAGAATGTCTCAAATTCTCAAGTTTTCAATACTTCAGAGATATATTTTGAACATGTAGTGCCATATGTATAAAATATTAATAAAATTGTCTTAAAATTAAACTTCTGGTTAACTACAAAACTAGCAGTGTATCCATGCATAAGATATTTTCTTGGAAAATTTAGAAACACTCATCTCATGCAGTATCAGTTTTTCTTCTCTTAGCCCCTGCATTCTTACAATCAGGTTGCTGAAGCCTGTTTGCAGACCTCTTTAGGAAGTTACTTGGAGTTTTTTCTTCCCTCTTTTTATCAGTTCCTTCAGAATGACAGGTTTGAGGTGATTCAGTCTGCAAAACAACAAGACAAACACTGGTAAAAATTCAGCTATTTCATTTTCTCAGGAGATAAATATCGAGTCCTTCTATATTGATCAGCTCTTTTAAATGTCCAATGGTCTTGTTTTTATTTTCAAATTTCTTCCAGTATGAGCCCCATCTGGAATAGGAAGGGCTGTGCTGTCACGACCATAAAGAGTACCTGACGTGTCCGTGGACACGCTGGCGCCCACTGAGCTTTTGCAGGCTGGAGAGCGGTTAGTCTGTGATGGGGGTTTTCAGCTTCTGCTGCACACGCCGACTGTGGAGCTAGTACTGACCACAGCAAGGTCATGAGAGCAGGGCGCATCATGACATCAGACATTAAAATGGAGTCTTCACATTACAAAAGCTTGGAAACCCCTAGTCTTTATTTAAAAACTAGTCTAAATCCTTCCACTTAATACCTCTGCAGAACACAAAAGTAGGCTTTCTTCTATACCCAGATTCCAAGAACATTGACTTATCTCTTCTGTGTTCCACTGGACCCAGAAGAGTACTAGTTAAAGAAAAGCATGACACAGGCTTTAATGTCTTTTTCAAATAATTAAAAATTGAAAATTAGTAATCACCCTGAAACAGTTCTGCATGGGCTTCTTTACTCTCATGGTAATAACATGGGCCTCATTGTTCAGAAGATTAGCTTTAGGTCCTACTTTCAAATATGAAATGGTAGCATAAGCTGTAAAACTGTAGTCTTCTCTGCAGGAGACAAAGGCCAACAGTCAGGCTTTGAGAAGTTGCAGACAACAAACTGAAATTTATAAAAAAATAAGTAAAATAATTTTAATTAACATTGATATGAAATAAAACTTTTAGTATAAAAATGCAATAAAGTATTCTACTTTTCTGCTGCTTTGACATATGATAATTAAAAGTTTGAATCTGTTTACTAGGTAAATTTTATAGAGTGTTTAAAAGTTCCTATGAAACAACCACTAAACCATTTGTTCTGCTGCACTTATATAAAAATGAGAATCAGGAAAGACAGCGTGAGAGGGCAAGAAACAGGTCTGTATATACTTGAGATACTGCTGTATGAGGAAGTGTGCAATGATTTTCTCCAGGTCTTCACGAGGAAGTGTGGGGGGAGCAAGGCCTGCTACTCTCAATTTCGAGGCACCCTTTCCCATCCAAGAGTCAATCAGTTTTAGTGGAGTGAGCTTTTCATTCAGGTCCTCGGCCTGTTTCAGGATCTTAATAAGATCCCTGCAGTATGCAGTTACATTCTTTCTTTCAAATGCTGTAATGAAAGAGACATGGTTAAAGATGAATGAGATTTTGAAATTAGGGCAAGGATAGGCTGTCCTAAGTGGTTAGACTCGTTTAAAAAATAAGTCATCCACTGTGAGCCACCCTAAACACTGGTTTGTTCCTATGTTCTGAATTAAGACTATTTCTCAAGTCTCTTTTCATTAGATTAAGTAAGGTATAGTCTCTCTAAGACACGAATTTAAATGATATAAAAAAAAATAATCTGTTTATTTGAAGGTCTTTGGAGATGCTCTCAGAACCAAAAGGTATCAGCCAGACATGATTATGACAAAGACTTAGAGGTGTTTATAGAGGGTAAGTCTCTTCTACATATTTACCAGGTTTAGACTACCATATTTAGTCCATCTGTTCTTCATTGCTCCATATTTAATGATGCATGCTCATTAAGCAGTATTCTGACAACCAGTGTGGCTTCCTAGGGACTCTAATTTCACAACAAGAACCTCCTGGACAGTTATTCCCATCTATTGACACAAGCACTCAGACCTATTTATCAGACTGTTGTTAATTTGGTCAGTATAAAATGGGTCTAGTAAACACAAATAATTTTCTCTCCCTGCAAAGTTAAAATTGTTGTGACCTTCCCCAACCAAGGCATCAGAACTCAGTGAGGAATGGGTTAGTCTAGCTCATCAAACAATATGCATATATACAGAAATTTTAAAAGTGAAAATACAGCACCAGCACTACTAAACTAGTGTCTTAAAAGTGATTGAATATTATCTGGATCAAAAATGATACACTATAATCTATTTTGTATTAAATTTCTCTCTTCAATCAGTGACTATAAAGTATTGGAGATTATTACAAGAGGTCAGCATTCTCATATATAAATAGTATTTCTAGTCAGGGATTTTAAATGTTTCCCTTCATTTCTTAAAAATTTAACACCTCAGTGTAGCAATATAAAATATATGCATACCCATACAGCTTTTATTTGTACTTGTTTCAAAACTTTGTGTTACTCCTCTCAAATCTGAGAAATTCTATTCACACCTGGCTAATTCTTTTAAATCCATTTTGGGTGTCTAATACTGTCCTCGTGTTGTCCTAGCTATAAACATTAGCTTACAGAAATCTAAAAAGGACAACTCACAAATCTCTTTACAGCAGTTATCACACATTTTGTTACATGCTTCTGGACTCCATACTTCGTCAAAATGTTGAGCGATCAATACACGGCGACATCTGCAAACACATTAGAGGTATGAATTACCCCCATTTCAAAATGCAGGATTATATACTGTGACTAGTTTCCTGTTGCTGCCGTAACATTAGCATAAACTTGGTGGCTTAAAACAACGCAGATTTATGATCTTACATTTTTATAGGTTAGAAGGCTGACATGGGTCTCACTGGGTTAAAATCAATAAAAGCAAGGTGTCGGCAGGGCTGGATTTCTCTGAGCAGTTCTAGGGGAGAATCTGTTTCCTTGTCCTTTCCAGATTCTAAAGACTGCCTGCACTTCTAGGCTCATGGCCCCCTTTCCTCTATCTTCCAAGCTGACAATGGGTTAAGTTTTCACATTACTCTGACATCTTATTCCTCCTTCTACATTTAAGAACCCTTGTGATTATAGTGAGTCCACCCAAATAATTGAGAATCACCTCCCTATCTTAAAATCAGCTGACTAAACTTTAAATCTATTTGTAACTGTAACTCCCTTTTGCCATGTAAAGCAGCATACTCACAGGTTCCAGAGATTCAGATGTGGACATCTTTGGAGGACTACTACTCTGCCCACCATATGTAATAATTTTTTCCATATGCTGTTAGTGTAAAAATAAGTTCTATGCACTGGGAAACCAAAAGATTCACATCACTAGCTTTATTACAATTTTCACTTTACTGCAGTGGTCTCAAACTGAAACTGCAGTATCTCTAAGGTATACCTGTATTAGGGAATCCTCCTGATAGCAAAGTTGTTTCCTGTATTTCATAGTATCATTGTGAGTCTAAGTCCCAAAATATGCTTCATGAGGGCATTGGATATTGGATATCTAAGGACATTTTCATTTTCTCATTTTTTAAACTTACTGTAGCATTAATAGGAAAGAAATATCATTTTTTATCACTGCTGCTGCTGCTGCTAAGTCACTTCAGTCGTGTCCGACTCTGTGCAACCCCGTAGACGGCAGCCCACCAGGCTTCCCCGTCCCTGGGATTCTCCAGGCAAGAACACTGGAGTGGGCTGCCATTCCTTCTCCATTACTATCACTAATTACTGCTTACTTAAAAAATTTTGAGTCCTTATAATATGATGGGCAGTAAGACTACAAAGATGACTAAGAGTAAAAATAGTAATTGTGAGGGAAAAATACAAATGCAAGATTGTTAAAATGCATCTGAAATTAAGAGAGTAGCAACTTACATCATCATGTATATAGAGAAATTGCTATATATAAACCTCATGGTAACCACAAATCAGAATTCTATTATAGAAACCCACATAATAAAGAAAAAGGAATTCAAACACTAAATTCATCAAACCACAAGAAAGTAAAAGAAGAAACAAAAAAGGTCTACAAAACCACCTCAAGACAATGAAATGGCAATAAGTACATACCTATCAACAATTCCTTCAACTTTAAATGGACTAAATGCACCATCCAAAAGACATAAAGTGGCGGAATGGATACAAAATCAAGACCTGCATATATGCTGCCTACAAGAGACTCAGCTCTAAAGACACACATAGCCTGAAAGTGAGGGGCTGGGGAAACATACTCCATGCAAATGGGAATCAAAAGAAAGCCAAGGTAGCAACACTCCTATAAGACAAAGAAAGTGAAAGTTGCTCACTCATGTCTGACTCTTTGCAACTCCATGGACTGTATGGAATTCTCCAGGCCAGAATACTGAAGTGGGTAGCCTTTCCCTTCTCCAGGGGATATTCCCAACCCAGGGGTCAAACCCAGGTCTCCAGCATTGCAGGTGGATTCTTTACCAGCTAAGCCACAAGGGAAGCCCAAGAATACTGGAGTGGGTGGCCTATCCCTTCTCCAGCGGACCTTCAAACCAGGGTCTCCTGTATTGCAGGCAGATTCTTTACCAACTGAGCTATAAGGAAGCCCCATATCAGATAAACTTTAAAACAAAGACTGTTAAAAGACACAAGAAGGACATTACATAATGATCAGGGGATCAATCCAAGAACATATAACAACTATTGATATATATATGTATATATATACATACACACCTAACATAGAACCACCTAAATACACAAAACAAATATTAACAGACATAAATGGAGAAATTGACTAACACAGTAACAGTAAGGGTCTATAATACTCCATTTATATCAATAGACAGATGATCCAGACAGAAAATCAATAAGGAAACGCTGGCATTAAATGATACATCAGACCAGATTTGACATATATAGACCATTCTATTCAAAAATAGCAGAATATATTCTTTTCAAGTGCACAAGGAACATTAACATTCTCCAGGACAGATCACATGCTATGCCATAAAACAAGCCTTGGTAAAGTTAAGACAGGAAATAATATAAAGCATCTTTTCCAACCGCAACACTATGAAACTAGAAATCAACTATAAGAAAAAAACTGCAAGAAACTCAAAACATGCAGAGGCAAAACCATATACTACTAAACAACCAATGAATCACTGAAGAAATCAAAGAAAAATGCAAAAATACCTGGAGACAAAACAAAAACACAACAATTCAAAATCTATGGAATTCAGGAATAGAGTTCTGTTCTAAGAGGAAAATTTATAGCAACACAAGCTTACCTCAGGAAATAAGAAAAATCTCAAATAAACAACCTAACCTTACACTTAAAGGAACTAGAAAAAGACCAAACAAAAACCAAAGTTAGTAGAAGGAGTTAATAGAAGGAAGGAAAGAAACAAAGATCAGAGCAGAAAAACTAGAGACTAAAAAAATAATGGTAAAGATCAATGAAACTAAGAGCTGGTTCTTGGCACAGAGTCTAAACCACTGGTCCACCAGAAAAGTCTCAAGATAAACAGAATTAATAAATCTTTATCCAGACCCATCAAGGAAAAAAGCCCAAGTCAATAAAATCAAAAATGAAAAAGTTGCAACCTATACCACAGAAATGCGAAAGATCAAAGACACTACTATGGACAAATATTTGCCAATAAAATGGATAACCTAGATGAAATGGACAAATTCCTAGAAATGTACAATCTGAACAAGACTGAACAAGGAAGAAATAAAAAAATATGAACAGACAAATTACCAGTCATGAAACTTAATCAGTAATTTGAAAACTCCCAAGAAACAAAACTCTAAGAATAGATGGCTTCACAGGTGACTGCTACCAAACATTCAGAAAAAAGTTAACAGTTATCCTTCTTGAAGAAAGAGAGAATAACTTTTTTCTTTTTAGACTTAAGATACTATATTTTTATTTTTGACAATTTTTAAAGGTTACTTTCCAAGTATTACAAAATACTATCTATATTCCCTGTGTTGCACAATACATCCTTGAGCCTATCTTATACCCAAAAGTCTATACCTCCCACACCCCCACCTCCTCCCCCTACTCTCATCACTGGTAACCACTAGTTTGTTCTCTATATCTTATAATATATGTTCTTAAATCCAGGCTTTCTGCAGGTTCATGTACTGGTTTCTACCCCTTCAGACATCTGTTTTTACTGGTTTACACTTGATGTTTCATCAACGCATTTACTCACTTAAGTAAGGACCCAAGTAACGTCACATGCTTTCATGTTGTGCTTGTTCTTAATCGACAAAAGTGACAAAAAAAGTGTGTGGCTTACTTGTTTATGTTTTGACAGTAGGACACCATCTCATAAAGCTTTTGTTGTCCCACATTTTCCATCACCACCATTGAACTTATCCTGAATATATCTCCAAAGCCATAATACAAAATACAGTCTGCTTTCATGTCATCTCGACCTGCAGTGGGAAGCATCTTCAGATTGCATAGTTACTTTAAAAAGTCAAACATGCAAAAATAATAAATATAAAATTTGCTGGTGATATTTCAGTCTAAACATATCATATCTAGGAATTTCAGATAGAGATGTAAAAGTTAATTTGTAACAGCTGTCCTCAAATTTTTTAAAATATGACTGAAGAGAACTGTCAACAATCAACTTTATTAGCTTAAAAACCTGTCCATAAATAATCCAGTTATTCAAATTATAAACTTGAAACCACTAACTAAAAACTCAGGAGACAAAGATGGATATCAAATTATCTTAGCAAACAAAAGAAGAAATAATTCATTACACTCCAATAGAACATAAGGAAAATTTCTCCATAGGCAAATAAATATAAAACTTCAAAGGACTTCATTGTTTGTTATAAAAATACTAGCCAATAAAGAGTTAAAAATACAGTATTAATAAATATCACTTACAGTGTTTTTAAAGCTCTTTTAAAAAATTACTTCTGGGTATGAGTTATACATACCTGCACGGCCACTCTCTTGGTAATAATTTTCCATGGATTTACTCATTGAATGATGAATAACAAACCTCACATCTGGCTTATCAATTCCCATACCAAATGCAACTGTTGCCACAACTACCTAAAATGTATTAACATTATATATATATATTAATTAAGCTAAAATATATTTAAAGGTGAATTAGGTTTCAATTAAGTATTTATTAGTTAACCTGAATTTCATTCGCTGACCATCTTCTGTGAACCTTGGTCTTATCTTCTGGTTCCATATTGGCATGGTATGCACCTGCAGGAATCCCCAATTTCTGTAAACTAATTGTAACTTGCTCAGAGTCTTTCTGAGAAAAGCAATATATGATTCCTGTAGTAAAAGATGTCAAATGGTTAGATATATATAGCACATTCCTAGAAAATTTTTAACTCACACACTCAAGATACTGGTAATTACACCGCATGGGGAAAAAAAGAATTATGAAAAATTTCAAGGCCCTGAACACAGACTGGCTTTCCAGTATAACTCAAGATTTGATCAGCAACTTGCTCTAGAGCAGTAACGAGCCTGGAGCCACCAGTTTAGGTTTCCATTATGTTAGTTCTCTCTCCAACTTTATCTTCCACTGCACAATATTTCTCAAACTAATGCTTCATCCTCTACAAAATGTAAACAAGTGTGCTGTGAAAAAAAGAGTTCCATGTGCAAATGAGTTTGGGAAGCACTGCATTGAACAAAGTTAAACAGGTGTCTCTCTCTCTTTGCAAGGCTGGTTAGAATTTCAAAGGTGCGGATATACCCTGTGACTCTGTGGGAAGAATAATAATCTGCAGATTTTCTCAAACTTATTTGACCCTGGTACTCCTTTTACCCAGGGCACCCACTAATATCTCCTGGCAATCTACAGAATAGTTTTGAAATACAACTTTTATGCCAATTCTTTGCTTTAGTAACACCTGTCTACACATTAGTCTTGGAACATGTTATACACAATCTCAGCTCCATCTAACACTTAACTCATTCAGCATTTACTTTTTATATTTCTTGAACATGTCCTTTATTATAAGAAAACTGTGTTTTATATCCCTATAGAACATCACTGCTTAGCCTTCCATCTTATACACAGTAGATACTTACTAAATAAGTGCTATTGATAACATTATGTCATTAGGTCTATTCTAATGCAATTAAGTGTAAATAAGCAAATCAGTTTCATTACTCTTACAATATGTGTCATTAGCAAATGCCAACCCGATTTCTAAGATCACCAAGAAAATTTTATCATGAGATTTTCAAGTATGTTCTGCCATGCATTAATCTTTTTCAGTGAATTGCTGTAGTATTTGTTACTTCTGTAAAGTGCTCAGTCTTTATAGTTGGTTTGTTTTTATATTACCTGATTGCCCCTTGTATCTTCCATTAATGAGCTTTACAATGTCCTCAATAAAATCTTCAGTGTTTGAGGGCTTCTGCCGAACCTAAAAAAAGTTAACTTATTAAAAAGTATATTAATGACTGCCATTCATGTGGTTACTCTTACAACTTTCAAGGTGCCATTCTTTCTTGGACATGGTGTTTTTTTCCTATCATTCTTTCATTCGCTTCATCTGACCCTGTCACCACCCAGACTCTTCTTGATCCTTAATTTTTAATTCACCAAAAAAGAGGCACAGAAGCAATAACGTGTAAAGATGTACACTGTTTTTTATTTTCTGACCCTATTTTTGTAAAAACATAAACCATGGCACAAATAACTATTCAGTAAGAATTCAGAAAAATATTAAGTCTATCCTTAAAGGATTAGAAAGTAAAAACGGCTGTGAGGTTATTTAACTTTCAAGGTTATATACTAAATAAAATCTAAATAGGGAGAATTAGCAAATCTTTAAGGGTATATTAATTTTGCGTTATTTCATACTTAATTTTACAGAGATGTCATTAAGGTCCTTGGTTATCTTTTTCACATTTTTGGCTATGCCATGCATCAAACCCATGTCCCCTGCATTGAAAGTACTGAGTATTAACCACAGGACCATCAAGGAAGTCCCAGGTCCCTCAATCGATGCATGCTTTCTCGCCATCCTTACACAAAAAGCATGTATGCAAATTTAACAAGGCAGTTTTTTCTACTTAACCAAGCAAAGGATTAAATAGCATAAGATATATGAAGGAAGCATTCATGAATAAATCTGTTTATACTCATCCAATTTTTTTTAAACTTTTGAACATAACTGTGACTTATATAAACAGACAAAATGAAAAAGTCAACTTTGAAAAGACCCTGATGCTGGGAAAGATTAAGGGCAGGAGAAGGGGACGACAGAGGATGAGATGGTTGGATGGCATCACCGACTCAATGGACATGAGTTTTGGTAGGCTCCGGGAGTTGGTGATGGACAGGGAGGCCTGGCGTGCTGCAGTTCATGGGGTCACAAAGAGTCAGACATGATTGAGTGACTGAACTGAACTGAAACTCTCTTGTAAATCCTTCATAAAAATAAACTGACATAGAATTACATACCTCATAATAGAGATTTGGTCGATTAAAAGAAGCCGTGAAAGTAAAACATTTTTCAACGCACAATATTTTCTGAGCATCCTTCAAAACGTGACTGGTTGCTGTTGCGGTCAGTCCAATAAGCGAAGCATTTGGGAACTGCCGCTTCAAGATCCCAAGGGCCTTATAATCTGGGGGGGAAAAAAATACAGAGTAGCCCTCTTCCTATTTTTTCAGGAAAAAAAAAGGACTGATCTTTCAGGCAGATCATCAAGATGACTGTGAGTTTATTTCCACAGCCATTTGTATCTAATCTGCCACTGCAGCCTAGCATTTGTGACAGATGGACTTTACTTTGCTTCTATAACTGGTTCATCAGAAACAAGCACTCTTGGCCATAGGTGGAATGCCCTGTAAAATGTCTGCAGGAAGCTAAGCACTGGTCTACACCTGTTGGATAGTGGATTCAAGAGGTGGAGTGGGAGCAGTCGCAGTGTTTGAATTATGACAATGGATAAAAGATAAAAAGACCATCTGTCAAAACCCCTCTACCACAAAGACCACCCTAGAGTGTTAAACTCAGACAAGAAAATGCTTGGTTTTTATAGAACCCACTTTAGGGAAACTTCTGGGCTCATATTTATCATATACATCTAAATCACTAGCTTTGTCATCCTTGAGTACACCCTCAAGTAGTTAAACTATTTGGAGAAAAGTGAAAAAGAAACGTTGTAGAAATGGCTCAGTGTTAAGGTTGAAGGCTACTATAACATCAGGGAGAGGAAAGTTATCTGTTTGGAAAGTTATGAAAGGCCACAGTCCAGAAGTAAACCCACATATATATAGTCAATAAATCTTCTACAAAAGAGCCAAGAATACATAATGGGGAAACAACAGTTTCTTCAATAAATGGTGTTGGGAACACTGGACAGACACATGCATAGAGAACAAAACTGGACCTTCATATGACACCATACACAAAAGCGAACTCACAATGAACTAAAGACTCGAATGTAAGATCTGGACCCATAAAACTCCTGGACACAAACACATGAGATAAGCTCCTTGACATCAGTCTTGGCAATGAGTTCTTGAATCTGAGGCCAACAGCAAAAACAAAACGAAAAAAACAGGTGGGGATGCTTCAAATTAAAAAGCTTCTGTCCAGCAAAGGAAACCATTAACATAATGAAAGGCAACCCAGGGAATGGGAGAAAACATCTGGCAAATCATGTATCTGATAAGAGGTTAGCTAATACACAAAACTGATAAAGAACTCATATAGCTCAATAGCAAAAAAAAAAAAAAAAAAAAAAAAACTGATTTTCAGATTTCTTTGCATAGAACAAGTTTGAGCAATCTGTTTTAGGCTAAGACTGTAGGATTATGCTGGTAGAGCAAAGACTAAGGTTACTAAAGTATACCACAGAATTATAACAGTGAGGAGTTTACTCGGTCCTGAAGGGAGTGCTGAAGATACCTAAAACGATGACTAAAAGAGACAACTTTGAAGCAGAAGCAAATTCCTCAACAGATATGAAGGAGAATCCAGAAATCAGTAAAACTTTACAGCTAAAGATGAGAAAGTATAGTATTTGTTAATATGTACACATTTCAAAAGATAAAGGCAACTGGACTAATAATAAGCACTACGGTGGTGGGTGGGGAATAAAGAGATTAAAGATTCTGCCTCTTGACTCCTCTTGTATTAAGGCAAGAAAAAAATAAGTATTGACTAAGAGGATAATTTTAATGGAAGCAAGGATTTGCATCATGTAAAGCTGAGTAAGGAAAGAGTCCCTAGCATTACAGGGTTTTCTAGGTAGAATATACACATGTGTGTGCTCTGTCTTGTCTGACTCTTTGTGACCCCATGGACAGTAGCTCACCAGGCTCCTCTGTCCATGGCATTCTCCAGGCAAGAATACTGGAGTGGGTTGCCATGCCCTCCTCCAGGGGTCCTCCCGACCCAGGGATCAAACCCATGTCTCCTGCATTGGCAGGTGGATTCTTTATCACTGTGCCACCTGAGAAGCCCAGAACATACATACCAGGTCTGAAATCATGTCCCCACTGACTACAGCAGTGAACTTCATCTACAGCAATTCGGGTAAATCTTCTTGCTTCATAGGCTTTTTCCAGTCTTGACATAAACATTTTGCTTTTTGCAATTTTCTCTGGAGTCACATAAATCAGCTTTAGCTTGGAGTTTTTATTTACCATTTCAGCATGAACCCATTTCACATGCTCCTATTGAAAGGAAATATGAACACAATGATAGGACAACTAAGCCAGCAGAATGCAATACTCAGTGGTAAATGAAGATGCTCATTACTCAGAAGCAACAGCCTTGGGCTGCTGTAGCAGCAGATGCTTACTTCATTAAAATCAAAATGATGTCCCAGTACTGAGCTTCATGGTAGCTGTGCAAATAGCATTTTAGTTATTTCTTTACATTCAGACTGTTGATAAAAGAATAATCAATCTCACTTGACAAAAAAGTGAACACAAAAACAAATATGAAGATACTCCATAAAGCATTTACTCCATGAAGGCATAATTCTAAATTTTTCACAATAAATGCCAAAATGTAAGCTAAATGCAGTAAGTATGGTGATAAAGACAGATTTTATTAATTTTAATGTTGTATTTGAAATCATTTCATAGATCTCACAGATCTGATTTCACAGAACAAAATTTATTCTTGATTAGATACTTTAATGATGTTATCAAATCTATTCATAATCTATTTAGGTTTTACAAAGTATCTGATTCATTATATCAATATTTTATAATTATGAATAATGAAAATGAGATTCTATATATTACGTATTATATACAATAAGAATACATCTTAAGAGGTAACAGCTATTTGGTTCTTAGTGCTGTTGTTTTCCATAACATTTAGTACACTGGATGTTGTATTCTTCCTTCTAATCTAATTAAGGATCAAAAGAAGTGGTGAATGTGATAGAAACAGAAATTCAAAATGCCTTCATCATCCCAGGAAAGCAGCTTGTTAACTCCTCGAGATATTCCTAGTTTTGTTAAGAAATGGCCGAAGTGTATTAAATACTTCAACTGGTCTATATGTCCCAGAAATCTTAGAGGAACAAACATCTGAGCTATTGCCTGAGAAAAGGATGCTTAGTCACCCAGTCGTGTCTGACTCTTTTTGATCCCTGTGGACGCTAGCCCGCCAGGATCCTCTCTCTATGGGATTTCCCAGGCAAGAATACTGGAGCGGGTCGCCATTTCCTCCTCCAGGGGATCTTCCCAACCCAGGGATGGAACCCATGTTTACCACTGAGTCACCTGCAATTTGAACTGCATGGGTGCACTTACATGCAGACTTTTTTTCAGTAGTAAAGACTATAGTACCACATGATCCACAGCTAGTTGAATCCCTGAATGTGGAAGGCTGACTATAAGTTAAGCCCAGACTTTTGACTGTGTGGACAGTTAGGGCCCCTAACCCTCATGTTGCTCAAGGGTCAACTGTACTTTGCATTATTATTACTCTCTTTTTCAATTTTAAAAAAGTGCAGTATGAGAAGACAGTGTTCTCCTTTTGATGAACTAGAAAGCACTTAAAATGACACAAGAGTTTAAATAAATTAAAACTATTTGGGAAAGACTAGAAGAACCAGAACTTCTTGAAGACATGGCTGATTTCAGGTCTGGGAAGAAATACACAAAATGAGCATGACGTTATCTTAGAAAAGAAACCAGACTCAAAAGCTAGGAGTTAGACCTAGAGGCCAAATTTAATAGACTCTCACTACCCAAACATGGGACTACTTCAACATTAAAAAAAAGAATAATAACCATGGATGGAAAGACATCAAACATGTTTAAAATCCATAGGTTTAAAATGATACTTGGGGGAAAAAAAAGAATTTATTGACCACGTTTGGAGAATGCTAGAAAACCAATTCTTTCCATAATACTTGAAATTTCATTTCCATAATGAAAACTGGTTAAAGAAACGGAAAGAACTTTCAATCTTCAAAGAATAAATAAGGAAAAGGTCCTTTTTTACAGAAGAAGTCTAGCTAATTTAAGAAGTGGAAAAAAAAAAAAAAAGAAGTGAGAATTAGAAATCACCATTTTATAACCCCCTACTTAAATAATGCTCTAAGGCAGGCAATTATTATCAGTGGCTGCAGCCTGCCAGGCTTCTTTGTCCATGGAATTCTCCACGCAAGAATACTGGCATGGGTATTCCCTCCTCCAGGGGATCTTCCCGAGCTAGGGATTGAACTGGGGTATCCTGTACTGCAGGCAGATTCTTTACCATCTGAGCCACCAGGGAAGCCCCAAAGAAAGAGAAAAAACTTTCAATCTGCAAAGAGTTAATAAGGAAAAAGTTCTTTCTTAAAGGAAAAATCTAGCTAATTTAAGAAGTGAGAATTAGAAATCACCATTTTATTACCCCATAATTAACTAATGCTCTAAGGTAGGCAATTATTATCAGTGGCTACTAAAAGCCATTAAATGAAAAGATGATCGAGAACTTGATAATTATAGAGCAGGCAGACATAAGGTGACCCCACTGATCGAACTAACATCACACACACACAAAATAACCAGGTGTTAAATACCTCCTGAGTGATACCAGGAGTAAGTATACTCTTACAGGAAAAAAAAAAAAAGCCCAAATTCAGTCAACTTTTAGACTAACTAAAAGTAGTAAGTGGAACAACATCACAAGGATACAATCAGGAAGAGGCAGAATATAGGAAACTTAAGGACCAAAAAAAGACCAAAAACAAAAACGTAAACAATAATTGCACAGGAAACAAACAAGAAACAAAAGGAACCTATTGGAGAAGGAAATGGCAATCCACTCCAGTATTCTTGCGTAGAGAATCCCGTGGACAGAGGAGCCTGGTAGGCTGCTGCCCATAGGGTCGCACAGAGTCAGACATGACTGAAGTGATATAGCATGCTTGCATGGATCTATATCAACCAATACAGCATAAGGCATGAATCTGGACCATGATTTTAAACAGATAATAACATTTGATGAGACAGAAACCTGAGTATTTTTATTAGATGGTCTTAAGGAACTAATACTAAATTTTTAGATGTGATAATGGCATTTAGTTCTATTTTTTAGTTTTTTTTTTTTTTTTAAAGGTTAGAGATATATACTGAAGAAGTTACAACTGAAATGTATGATGTCTGGGACTTGTCTCAAATAAATAAACCAAGGGTGGGCAGGGAGGGAAATTGGGGGTATACAGATGAAAAAAACTGGCCATATGTTGCTAACTGTTAAAGTTACTTAACAGTTTTTATACTATTCTATTTTTGTATATTTTGAAAATTTTTAATAATATGCTTTTTAAAAAAGAACACCTGGGAAATGCTTTATTGTACACATAAAGGTAAAAGAGTCCAGTTCCTAACAAGAAATTCCACAAGGTTGGGCATCTTGTTTCTAATTCATTTTTGTATTTAATTATATCCCATAATCAGAAATTCTTCCTCACTCTTTTAGAATGGATACTATGAAACAAGTCAGCAAACTTCCTGTAAAGTGCTAGATAGTAAACATTAGGTGTTATAGTTCATATCACAACTAATCAACTCTGTCATCACAGGGTGAAAACAATCAGAGGCTACACATAAAAGAACCAGCATGGTTCTGTTCCAATAAAACTTTATTTATGGTCACTGAAATCTGAATTTCATATAATTTTCACACTTCACAAAATACTATTCTTCTTTTATTTTTTTGCCATACCATACGGCATGCAGGATCTTGGTTCCCAAACCAGGGATTGAAACTGTGCCTTCTGCAGTGGAAGTGTAGAATCTTAACCACTGGGACTGCCAGGAAAATTCCACTGCTGATTTTTTTTAACCATTTAAAACTACTGAAACTAATCTGAGCTCACACACGATACAAAATAAGCAGTGGGCTAGCCTGATCTACAAGTAGTGATTTTTGACTCCCAACATAAAGTTACCAGTTTTTTCTTTTATAAGCAATTCAAATTGTAGCTAAGGTTCCTACTTCACTGAAGAGTATAAATTAAAAATAAAATACAATAAAAGCCACAGGAGTATACCTTAGAACTAGAAGCATTTAACATGGTAGCTGAAATTCCTAATTGTTTCAGAACCATTAACTGGTCTTCCATAAGAGAGATTAGTGGGCAAATCACAAGGGTAAAACCTAAAAAAGAAAGAAATCCATCTTAAATTTCATACCACCACCAAAGTGAGTTTCAACCATTTACTTTCTTTACTGTAACTTGAAAAATCTGTATGTAGGTCAGGAAGCAACACTTAGAACTGGACATGGAACAACAGACTGGCTCCAAATAGGGAAAGGAGTACATCAAGGCTGTTTATTGTCACCCTGCTTATTTATATGCAGAGAACATCATGAGAAATGTTGGGCTGGATGAAGCAAAAGCTGGAATCAAGATTGGAGGGGAAAATATCAGTAACTTCAGATATGCAGATGACACCACCCTTATGGCAGAAAGCAAAGAACTAAAGAGCCTCTTGATGAAAATGAAACAGGAGAGTGAAAAAGCTGGCTTAAAACTCAACATTCAGAAAACTAAGATCATGGCATCTGGTCCCATCACTTCATGGCAAATAGATGGGGAAACAGTGCCATACTTTATTTTCTGGGGCTCCAAAATCACTGCAGATGGTTGACTGCAGCCATGAAATTAAAAGATGCTTGCTCCTTGAAGGAAAAGTTATGACCAACCTAGACAGCATATTAAAAAGCAGAGACATTACTTTGCCAACAAAGGTCCGTCTAGTCAAAGCTATGGTTTTTCCAGTACTCATGTATGGATGTGAAAGCTGGACTATAAAGAAAGCTGAGCACTGAAGAATTGATGCTTTTGAACTATGGTGTTGGAGAAGACTCTTGAGAGTCCCTTGGACTGCAAGGAGATCCAACCAGTCCATCCTGAAGGAAATCAGTCCTGAATATTCATTGAAAGGACTGACGTTGAAGCTGAAATTCCAATACTTTGGCCACTTGATGCAAAGAGCTGACTCATTTGAAAAGACCCTGATGCTGGGAAAGACTAAAGGCAGGAGGAACAGGGGATGACAGAGGATGAGATGGTTGGAGGGCACCGCTGACTCAATGGACATGAGTTTGAGTAAACTCCAGGAGTTGATGATGGACAGGCCTGGCGTGCTGCAGTCCATGGGGTCACAAAGAGTCGGACACAACTGAGAGACTGAACTGAACTGACTATAACCTGTGGCCCTGCCCACCAATTCAGACTGATTTTCAAAGCAGCTTTGGCAATATACCACCTATTTCTTACCTTCATTATTACAGGAAGTAAATATGACTAAATGATAAGCCAAATAGACATAAGTTATACAGAAAACTCTCACCTTATCCAGTCCTATAAAAACATGGAGAGATATTATCATTTTGAACTTACTATCATTCTTGACAATCAGTATTGGTAACCTCAGTAAAATTACATAAATCATAAGACTATCCAGTTACATCAGGAAAAAGTTATTCTGAAGCTTTCCAAAGTTTGCTGTACAGGAGAAACTAACACAACAATGTAAAGCAATTATACTCCAATAAAAAGAAACAATGAAAAAAGCTCTATGATAAACTACAACAGAAAAGAATATTAAAAAAGGATGTGTGTGTGTGTGTGCACGTATATATATAAAAAAGTGAATCACCTTGCTGTACGGTGGAAAATAACAACACTGTAAATCAACTATACTTCACTAAAAAAAAGCTTTCCAGGGACTTCCCTGGTGGTCCAGTGGTTAAGAATGTGCTCCCAATGCAGGGGCTCCAGGTTCGAGCCCTGGTCAGGGAACTAGAACCTGCATGCTGCAACTGGGAAAAAAAAAAAAATCCCATATACTATAGCTAAGACCAGCACAGCCAAATAAATAAATAATTTTCTTTAAAAAAAAAGCTTTCCAAAGCAAACATAGCACCTTGTATCATCCAGAATGATAGTTACATGAGTATCTACCCACTTACTGCACAAGATTAATTCAGTCTGAGCAGAAATCAGTTAACAGCTTATTGACTGACTCAAGTTCTGATAATAAATCCCCTTTCTGTGAGAACTGAAATTGTTCACAGCTAAGAGAGCTATTTAGATTGCTAAAATCTCATGGCCTTATGTTTCCATAGTTTGTTCCTTAAAACAACCTGGGGCAGAGAGCAGACCAGTTTCAAAAATATATTCAGATTAAGACCTTATCATGGATTTCACCCTCTCAACTAGTCCTCTCTGCTGTATTTTCACTTTCTCCCTTTTTACGGTACCTTCTCATTGTATTTAAATATGGTCAGTTCAGTTCAGTCATGTCAGACTCTGCAACCCTATGGACTGCAGCACACCAGGCTTCCTTGTCCATCACCAACTCCCAGAGATTGCTCAAACTCATGTCCCTCAAGTCAGTGATGCCATCCAACCATCTCATCCTCTGTCATCCCCTTTTCCTCCCACCTTTAATCTTTACCAGCATCAGGGTCTTTCCAGATGAGTCAGTTCTTCTCACCAGGTGGCCCAAGTATTGGAGTTTCAGCCTCAGCATCAGTCCTTCCAATGAATATTCAGGACTGATTTCCTTCAGGATGGACTGGTGTGAACTTGCAGTCCAAGGGACTCTCAAGAGTTTTCTCCAACACCACAGTTCAAAAGCATCAGCTCTTCGAATATAGAGACTTGATCAAATATGGTCAAGTTTCTCTGAAACTTAAAGAAACAATGGACACCTAATTCAGGGCCCCTTGGCTTTTTCCCTTCATAGCAATTCTCTCCCTAGAGTGTCTCTTTCACTGGTTCCTCTTCCTCACTCCTACTCACTCCCAAACAATTGCTATTTGGTTTCCACCCATCCATTTTGTTGAAACTGCTCTAGCCAAGGTCATAGATGAGTCCTGTGTTACTAAATCCACTGGAACTTCCATGTCTTTATTTTATTTGACCTTGTGCCAGCAGTCATCACTGTTAACCACTCCCTGTTTGAAGTACTCCCTTCTCTGCACTTCTAATAACACCACAGTCTCCAGACCAGCCTCCTCCACTTTGCTACTCTATCTTAGCCTTCTCTGCATGCCCTCATTCTCTGTTTATCCCTAAACTCTTGGTGTTCTGGTTTCTGTTCTGGGCCCTCTTCTCTCACACTGCTCTGGATGATACAATTCACTACAAGAGCCATTTCCACTCTAAGAGCCTCAGACTCAGCAACCTCAGATCACTCAGACCCAACCTTTCCACTCAAACTCAGAGGACAATTCTACCTATATGTCTTGTGGGCATCATTAATTCAACAGACCCCAAATTAAATTCATCACCTTCCCTCTCTCTCCATTTCCAAATAAGTTCTTTCTCCAGTGTACCCTATTTCAGCAAATAACTTCACCCCATCTGTCCCAGCCTGAAATCCGGACAGCTGGACTATCTCTTCTTCTAGCCTTGTATCTAATGAGTACTGAATCCTACTGAACCTACCTTCTAAATATTTCTGGAATCCCTCCATATGCTGGAATTATCCTTCTGACAAGTTTCTCACCTGTTTAAGACCCTTCATAGCTTTCCACTCATAGAAGGAAGTCTTAAAAATATCTTTAAAGACTCTTTCAGCATGCCTTGCCACTCTCTCCCTGCCAGGTTACTGAGTATACCACAGTTTCTCACTTTATGTTGTTGCCGTTCAGTCATTAAGTCATGTCTGACTCCTTGAAGACATACCAGGAGTGCTATCCATGGACTGCAGCATAACAGGCCTCCCTGTCCATCACTATCTCCCAAAGTTTGGCCAAGTTCCTGTCCATTGGGTCAATGATACTATCCAACTATCTCATCCCCTGCCACTCTCTTTTCCTTTTGCCTTCAATCTTTCCCAGCATCAGGGTCTTTTCCAATGAGTCACTGTTCACATCAGGTGACCAGATCACATCAGCTGTTCATATTAGCTGAAACTAGAGTTTCAGTTCCAGCATCAGTCCTTCCAATGAATATTTGGGGTTGATTTCCTTTAGGATTTGATCTCCTTGTAGTCCAAGGGACTCTCAAAAGTCTTCTCCAGTACCACAATTCAAAAGCATCAATTCTTTAGCACTCAGCCTTCTTTATGGTCCAACTCTCACATCTGCACATGACTACTGTCAGATGAAAGACCATAGCTTTGAATATACAGACATTGGTCAGCAAAGGAATGTCTTTGCTTTTTAATACACTGCCTAGGTTCGTCATAGCTTTCCTTCCAAGAAGCAAGTGTCTTCTAATTTCATGGCTTCAATCACCATTCTGCAGTGCTTCCGGAGCACAAGAGAAAATCTGTCACTGCTTCCACTTTTTCCCCTTCTATTTGCCATGAAGTGATGGGGACCGGATGCCATGATCTTAGTTTTTTTAATGCTGAGTTGTAAGTCAGCTGTAGCACTCTCCTCTGTCTCACTTTTAGGCCCTCACAAATCCTGCTCCCCTGCATGAACATTCTTCCTTCCTCCTCTGTCCCTTTTTGTGCCTGCTTATCCTTTAGCTTTCAGCTCAAATACTACTTCCATACACACACACACACATATATACACAGTGGACTATTATTACTCAGCCAAAAAGGGAATAAAATAATGCCATCAGCAGCATCAGACTAAGTGAAATAAGCCAAAGATAAATGTCATATGACATCAGTTATATGGAGACTAAAAAAAAATTTTTTTTTAAATGATACAAATGAACTTACTTACGAAACAGAAATAGACCCACAGACATAGAAACCAAACTTAAGATTACCAAAGGAGAAAGGGGAGGGGAGGGATAAATTAGGAGTTTAGGATTAAAAGATACACAGAACTATATAGAAAATAGATAACCAGCAAGGACCTACTGTATAGCACAGGGAACCATACTCAATATTTTAAAATAACGTTAAAGGAAAAGAATCTGAAAAAGAACATACATACATATATGGGTATTACTCAATCACTTTGCTATACACTTGAAATTAATACAACATTGTAAATCAACTATATTTCAATGAAAAATAAAAAATAAAAAATTCCACTTCCTCAGGACAGCCTTCCCTAAAACCCCTAGACCAGATCTTTGCCCTGACTTAACTCCCTATTAAAACCTTTATCACAAAACCCTTAATGGCTTGCAAGTAACCTGTATTCTCTAGACCAGGGGTCAATAAACTAAGGGCTGGTTGCTTGTTCTTGTAAAGAAAGTTTTACTGGAACACAGCCAGGGCCATTCCTTTACCTGTCATCTGTGGCTGCTTTCCTGCCACAATGGCCGTTCAGCAGTCAGCAGAGACCTTGCAGACCACACAGGCTCTCACAGGCACTGCCTGGCTCTCCAAGCAAAAGCATGCGGACTGCTCTGTACCCCAGTGGTCCTCAGACAGCAGCACCAGCATCACCCAAGAGCCTGTTAGAAACTACGATCTGGGTCTCATAGTAAACATGATCAGATTCCGGCTGGCTGTCACCGACATTAAGGTGTGAGAGAGCACCGCCGGGCACTGTGAGTCCTCTGAAAAGCGAGGACCACGCACATTTGCTGACTCCAGTATCTTCCGGGTCTAAGACCACAGCTGACACTCCACAAAGACCTGGGGCTCGACTCCAAGCCTAATGATTCCTCTTCTAGGGCTTCTCCTCCTACAACATGCTTTTCAAGGATGTTTCCGGAATCAGATAGAAGAATGAACTACTCTCAGTCTTTAGCATATCCTCTCTAAGTGAACACTTTAAATATCTATTCATGCGTGCGCTCAGTCGTGTCCGACTCTGTACAACCCCATGGACTGTAGCCCTCCAAGATCCTCTGTCCATGGACTTTTTCAGGCAAGAATACTGGACTGGGTTGCCAGTTCCTTCCCCATTAAATGTCTATTAGTGGAGAGACAAACAAAAACATGCACTTGATTTCGGCAAATACACGGTTAAAAATATTTCTTTAAGACTTAAAAATATATTCATAGAAATGATGTTTCTTCACCTTAGAATTGATGTTTATTAATACCCACCATCTGAACACAATGCTGGTAACTGGTAGCATAAGCTCTTTCCCCCTCCTGTAGGCATAACGAGAAATACCTCCTTTCCAGACATTGTGACGTTAATAGTTTCGAGCTGAAGTGGCCTGAACTTCTGCAGTTTAAAGACACTTTGTAGAACATCTTTAACTTTACCAGACCATGGAAAATCTAGAAAGAGAAAAACAAGTTAGGTAGAACTATTTAGAATTATAAATGAGACACAAATGTGAGGGGCTGCTTCTATAATAGAGAAGAATCAGATGAATATATAAGACTTTTAATACTATTGATAATTTAATTTTTATAATAATAGTTTTGAGATCAGTTTAATTCACAAAGCTAAGCAAAACCAAATTTAATGATATATCATAAGAAAAAGTATGTCAGAATAAAATGACAACATTTGCCAGTGAGAAATAAACTAGACAGAGGAGAAAGGTAGTCAGGTATTTTATAAATAGTCTGAACGTCGGAGAAATAAACTAGACAGAGGAGAAAGGTAGTCAGGTATTTTATAAATAGTCTGAACGTCGGTCAGGGAATTCACAGTATCAGAAACCTCAAATACCATGAACCAAAGTTAACAATTATATGGACTTTTTGGTGTCAATATCTTGTTTAAAAAGTGGACAACACTGGACAACAAAGCCCAGAAAGCGCTGCAATTCTGTCAAGAGATACAGTATTCTAAATTAATGATAAACAAGTTGTTTGGCAAGATCCTGAATCAAGGAAGATTTGTTCACTAGGGGAGGAGAATGAACTAGACTTTGATGAGGAGTCTGAATTTTTTTCTTGCTTAATTTCTTCTCATTACAACAGAGAAAACTGAGTTAAAAAAATATCTTTCTCCAAGCACAGATTAATGCTGTTGGAAACATAGTTGATCTGAATAATAAAGGCTTTCATTTTAAAAGGACGTGGGTAAAGGATGGTCTGCCTACTAGTTCTCTTGCCACTTAAGGAATGGTCAGTTTCACTTCTAAACTACTGAAAAGCACTGACCCAGACACAATGATTCAATTCCAGTTCAAAGAAACAAGAGGAAACAAAACTAGCAAAGAAAAAAAAAGAGAGAGAGCAAACCTTCTTTATTCCAAGAGGCAGGTGAAGAATCACATTCACTGCTCTCCCCAGCATCGGAGTCCTCTAAACACAGCTTTATTCTCTTCGTTAGTACATTTTTTTTCTGAATGAGCTCCTGCTGTCTTTCCAGAAGTTCCTGGATTTGAATGTCTACTGCATGTAGCTCACTCGTTACAGAATCCAGTTCCTCACTCAGAGCTACAAGGGAAGAAAAAAGATACAATGACCAGACAGAATTAATCACAATTTTAGGTTTCCTTATGATTGATTTTCTTGGTATTCCTCACTATCAACTGTATAAACTTAAGAGTAGTCTAGAAGAGTGGTGAAGTGCACATTTTGGAGCCACCCAGATAGGAGGTATATCTTAGGTCTTCCTCTCACTGGCTGAGCGACCTCAAGCTAAGTACCTTATACTTAACTGAGCCTCAAAATCCCTACCTGTAAAGTGGGGATAAAACCTAGCTTTCACAATATTGCTATACAAAATTAAATGAGACAGAATTTTGAAAGTTCTTAACACAGTACCTGGTACAGAGTTAAGCATTTAATAAATAAAAATTATTAATTTTACCACGGTGCGCTTCCCGGGAGGCTCAGCAGTAAAGAACCCACCTGCCAATTCAAGAGATGTGGGTTCAATCCCCGGGTTGGGCAGATCCCCTGGAAGAGGAAACAGTAAACCACTCTAGTATTGTTGCCTGGAAAAATCCCATGGATAGAGGAGCCTATCCATGTAGACTGTGGGCTACAGTCCATGCGGTCACAAAAGAGTCAGACATAACTGAGCGACCAAAGAGTAACAAAAATCACGTTGCTGAACAGTGGTCCAACAATCTTCTAAATCACCTCAGTAAAATGACTAGACTTTAAAGCAAGAGGAAGTTATCTAAAAGTAATCCCTTAACTACTTAGCTATCATTTTACAAAAACATTTGTATTTGGGTTCATACTGTGACATGGTAAGGAGGTGGTGATTATAAACAAGACGACGTATCAGTAAAAAGAGAAATCAAGTGTGCTACTAAAATTGGCACTGCGAGGCCAGCATGGTAATTTATAAAGAAGCCTTAACATATGATACTAAACAATCCAAATATTAAAGTCAAAATGAGATTTTCTTTAACATCAGCGGAAGCTAGAAAATTTTACAGACATCCTTGCTGCTTTCTAAACATCTGCCTGCTTTAATCAGTGTCCAGTTTTAATGTCTTCCCATGAGATAAAACCTTATGGTTATGATTTAAAATAGGATGCTCTAGTGTTTTTGTATTCTATCAACTGCTTGTGTGATGCAGGTTTAGGGCTGGCCACCAGTGACGTCTGTCTGAGATGTGGAAGGTGGAAACGGCAGCCAGGTTTAAAGTCGACATAAGGTCAGGCGCTGCCGCAGCTCACCTTAAGGCCGATGTGCTGGCTCACCTTGGCCGACAGGGGGCAGCAGTCAGTTCCTCTTGTGCTCAGTCATGTCTGACTCTGTCACCCCATGGACTGCAGCCTGCCAGGCTCCTCTCCATTCTCCAGGCAAGAATACTGGAGTAGGTTGTCATTCCCTTCTCCAGGGGATCTCCCCCAACCCAGGAATTGAAGCTGGGTCTCCTGCACTGCAAGCAGACTCTTTACAGTCTGAGCCACCGGGGAAGCCCAACGATACACAATAGTGAATGAAGCCAAATTTACTGGTGTGGATTCAATAAGAAATTCTGGATTTAGTATGCTAAATATAGTGGCCAGGAGTGACTCTAATTCTTTACTTAGCTGACCCCAAAGATGAATATCAGGAAGTTGGGATGGAATGACACAGGGGAAGATGCCAATGAAATGGAAAGGCTAGAACTTTCTGGGTATACGCTAAAGGAGAGGAACTCGAGGTTTAGGGAGATGGGAGTGCTAGACTGGTTGATCATCCACTCTCCTGCTATCCCCCAGGAGGATCCAGGAGACCCTCCTTTTTCCAAGTCTGTAACAAATGCATTCATGAGGGGAATGAATCCCTGAAGAGGTCTGGGTTGGCTGTTCTCTGTAAGCCAGGAATGACCATGGGAAGTACTGCCTTTCAACTAGACTACCTGAATCAATGAGAATGATGATTTCTAAGACACAGGGGCTAACTGTCAGCAATTCAATTCATGACCAAAGGAAAGGCAGATGTGGTTGCCAAAATGGGCAACAGAAAGTGAAAGTGTTAGTCGCTCAGTCCTTTCCAGTTCTTTGTGACCCCATGGAGCCTGCCAGGCTCCTCTGTCCATGGGATTTCCCAGGCAAGAATATTGGAGTGGGTTGCCACTTGCTTCTCCAAAGAATCTTCCCAACCAGGTCTCCTGTGCTGCAGGCAGATTCTTTACCATCTGAGCCACCAGAGAAACCCAAGGAGCAATAAGCAGAAGGAACAATTAGAACAGTCTGACTCAAAGACATCTTTGGCACTGGCTGGGTGATCATGAAGTCTGAAATAGAAATAGATTATGTGATCTGGACAGGCAGAGTACAAAGGCCTGATTCTGGTGAACACATGTCTGATTTGAATTACCACAACAGAATCATAGTCCTTCAACCAGTTCCCAGAAATGAGCCAATTTATAGATCCAAAGCTCCCTGTGTAAAGTAGAGGTTGGGGCCCTTTAAAAAAGGACCCTCATACACAGCTAAAACTTCATGCAATAAATCTTTCCACTATCCTTCTCCAGAGACACTTATCAAGGTAATTGTGTACTGGGAAAAGGAAAATAACTTCTCAGAAGTTCCTGGACAGCAACCGTAATCTGGTAATTCCTGGAGAACTATAATGACATGGTGACCCACCAGTTAAGAGTATGGACTGAACTTGGGCAAAACAGATGATCAATGCCGTTCTGCCCAGGCGCATCACACAGGGGGCTAGGAGGTCTACTCTGTGGTTACGCCCCAGCTCCAGCAGGTGTAATTAGAACAGATACCCCCAGGTGGCGCTAGCGGTAAAGACCGCGCCTGCCAGTGCAGGAGACACGGGAGACTTGTGGTTCCATCCCTGGGTGGTGAAGATCCCTTGCAGGAGGGCATGGCAACCCAATTCAGAATTCCTGCCTGGAGAATCCCAGGGACTGATGAGCCTGGCATAGGGTCCACAGGGTCGCAAAGAGTCAGAGATGACTGAGGCAACTTACCATGCATGCATTCAGCAACTGGCTGGTTTCCTGACCTAAGAGTAAGGACTATTACGGTGGGACAGACCAAGTGGAAGGCAGTATAAAGAGTGCTTACTACCAAAACAGTGAACAGTGCTGTTCCTCACACAGCCAGGACTCACGGGCCTGGGAAACAGGGCCGGAAACATGGCTCCTGTTATCCCCTAGTGATCCACTAGTGAAATGCTTGCTTCCCATCCCTGAAACTTTGGACTCTGCTAGTCTAGACTGGCCAGTTAGAACTGCTTCCACCAGGGGGAAGAGCAATGCTTCCATTTAATTGGAAGTTGCTTACCACTTGGCCAGTTTGGATTCCTCATGGCCAGGAGACCAAAAGGCAAAGAAAGGGGTTACTGGACTGGCTGGGGCGAATGATCCTGACTATTAGAGGAAAGTGGACTGCTGTGACACTGCAGAGGTGAGGAGCAGTGGGTCTGGAATGCGGGGGATACTCCAGGGCAGTGGTCCCCATCCTTTTTGGCACCAGGGACCGGTTTCATGGAAGACAGTTTTTCCAAGGACCAGGGTAGGGTGGGGAAGGGTATGGTTTCAGGATGATTCAAGTGTATTACATTTACTGTGCACATTATTTCTGTTATTACATCAGTTCCACCTCAGATCATCAGGTATTAGATCCCAGAGGTTGGGGATCCCTGCTCTAGGGTTATCTTTTGGTATTCCCACATCCCCTGCTTAGCGTTAATGGAAAACCACAAAAACCCATCACAAGCAAACTGCTAAGGCAGATGCCACCAGGCAAGGGCCCATGACCAGGTGAGCTGTTTGCTGAGGACAAGGGGATATGGAAAGCTGAAAGGCAGTCAGAAAGTAACAGCTATAACCACATGATCAGGTGAGACCCAAGAACTGGGAGAGCTATTAAGCATTTCTCCTTTATTTTGACACTCCTGTAGAAGCCAAGTTTGGATTTCTCTTGGTGGTGGTTAGTTAGTTGATGAATGGAAGGATAGACTGACCTTCTGGCTCCCATTCCCCTAAATTTTAAAATAAAAGGGGTTAACAGTCACTAACTTTGTATCTCAGTACTTAAGTTAGAAGATTATCACGGAGGATGTGATTGAGCAAGAAGAGGAATGAGCATCACCCAAAGATGAATAAACAGAATTCCTGTCCTCTTCAGGGGAGAGGATCAGCATACATTTGTTTGGACAAGAGAGAGCTGTGTCAACTTGGGGAGCCAGAGCTTTAGAAGGGGGAAGTGAAGCAGTAGCTATATTTTCCATATTTAAGAAGGGCAGTACAAGGTCAGGCCTTGTCCCCTCTCCGGCATGGGGAAGCAGCTGGGACGACAATTCTAGCTGCTGCTAGATATCCTTGGGGAAACAGAGGTGCCTGCAGTTCCTCTGGATCCTGTTGATTCCCCTCCTTGGGCTCCTCTGAACGCTCAGCCAGAACATGTGTGACTCACAGGGAAGCACGCTAGCACTTTGACAGGTGCTGCCTCACCTAGACTGGAGGCTCTGAGGCAACCAGAGACTGGGCCAGGTTCTGATGAGATTCATCTTCACAGGGAGCATTCTGTTTGGGGAATCCCCATGGCAGAAGCATCTTCTCTTCCTATCTACTGGCACCACCGACGCCAGGCCCACCAACAGACACAAAGAAAGAGCCTCAACACTTCCCAAATTCCCATCAAGAATTCCTACAGTCAATCCCTCTTATCACTCACAGTGCCTCTGCTTCTTTCATTGAATCCCACCTAACACAGATAATAATGTCAACCTGTGCTACAAGGTCAATATGACTGTACCCTGGACAAAATCCTGACTGACTCAGAATATAACAGAGTAGAGCCAGTTGTAACAAATCTAGGTCTTTTAATGTTTTTGTTCAAAACTATAACCATCTCTAACGCCAGCTCAAACACGTGACCTGTATGATGAGAGATGAGATTGAAAAGGGAAGCATTTCAATCATTCATCATGAAGAGGGCTTATTACTATATCTCAAGAGCACATGGCACTGAGCAGGGATTCTGCCCCTAAGCTTACAGCTGAGACAAGGGAGGTACCATTCTTCAGGAGCAGGACAGTTTCCAGCGATCTCCCATACTGAAGGCCACAGTGAAAGGGAAGTGATTTACCACCAGGGAACCACCAATCCAACTCAACAGACTATCTGAAGGCATTTCAGAGGCATTTCAAACACAGGTTGACAAGTGGGTAGAAGAACAGAAGAGGTGGGTTAGTTGAAAGGGGTAAAATATTGTAAAAGCAATGATTTAAAGTAATCATCTCTTCTTAAATAAAATTGATCTGTGGCATTAATCGGTTATTTTAAAATCACATCCCAGGGATTTCTCCGGTCGTCCACAACAGATTGCGAGTCTGCCTGGCAGTGCAGGGCACACAGGTTTGATCCCTGGTCTGGGAGAATCCCACATGCCTCGGGGTAACTAAGTCCATGTGCCACAACTACTGAGCCCGCGCTCCAGGGCCTGGGAGCCGCAACAAGAGAAGCCAGCACAATGGGAAGACAGCACATCACAATGAAGAGTCACCCCTGCCGGCCACAACTGGAGAAAGCCCTTGTGCAGCAAGGAAGACCCAGTGCAGCCATAAATAAATACATAACTTTTAAAAAATCACATCCTACTGAGAAAGGGTAAAGTCTTACTAAATAGAATAACTCACTGATGTGATCCAAAAATAACTATTTCAACTGAGGTAAGGTTTGGTTCGGTTCAGTTCAGTTCAGTCGCTCAGTTGTGTCTGACTCTTTGCGACCCCATGAACCGCAGCACGCCAGGCCTCCCTGTCCATCACCAACTCCCGGAGTTTACCCAAACTCATGTCCATCAAGTCGGTGATGCCATCCAGCCATCTCATCCTCTGTCGTCCCCCTCTCCTCCTACCCTCAATCCCTTCCAGCATCAGGGTCTTTTCCAATGAGTCAACTCTTCGCATCAGGTGGCCAAACTACTGGAGTTTCAGCTTCAACATCAATCCTTCCGATGAATACCCAGAACTGATCTCCTTTACGATGGACTGGTTGGATCTCCTTGCATTCCAAGGGACTCTCAAGAGTCTTCTCCAACACCATAGTTCAAAAGCATCAATTTTTCAGTGCTCAGCTTTCTTTATAGTCCAACTCTCACATTCATACATGATCACTGGAAAAACCATAGCCTTGACTAAACGGACCTTTGTTGGCAAAGTAACGTCTCTGCTTTTTAATATGCTGTCTAGGTTGGTCATAACTTTCCTTCCAAGGAGTTAAGTGTCTTTTAATTTCACGGCTGCAGTCACCATCTACAGTAAGGTTTGGTAACATCTATGAAACCCACACTTTTGTCTCTTAGTGAAGAGTATCTGGGTTAGCATTTACTATAACTTAAATTGCTACCATTTTTTATTAACCCTTAGGCTATTAGTATGAATCATTAAGCTGTGAGAGATGATGACAAAAGCTATGTCACTAATTTTTTCACATTTATATTTAAATAAATTGTAAAGTTTTGGGGTGTGGAGAGGAGGATTCCATACTTAAGAAAACCATTCATATAAAGTTAGTTAAGAAACTAATCTTGTTTCTCCACTGTCAGTGCTAAGGTCCTATTTACTATATCCTACAAAGAATAGGAAAATAACCATAGAGTAAGTTCCTCCCTCCTACCATTCACCTCTTAACTGAATAAACAGCAAAACTTCACTAATAAGCACAAAAGGATCTGGTCAAGTTTATAAAAACAAACAATGCAAGGAAACACATAAAAATACCAAGAGGAGCTGCCTGGAAAAGGTAAAACAGATGTCTTTCTTTTATATTTTAAAATATTTCAAATGATACCACTTAGGAACTTATCTTAAGGAAATAATCAAAGAAGTACACAAACTTTTTGATTCAAAGATGTTCAATGCAACTCTTTTTACATTTTAAAAATGGAGACAGCCTAAAAGTTCAAAACCAACACTCAAAGTGTTAATTCTTTAATGCCACTATAAAACAACAAAATACAAAGCAGTATTAAAAACAGAATATTGACAACATAAAATTTATATTACGTCTATATTCTTTAGCTACATTATGTTTTTAAGAATCACATTACCAAACATTATGTAAAAAATGTGAAAAATTTTGTTGAAAATAATACATCTAAATGGTACAGTATTAATTTGAGTAGTAACAGTATTAGTGATTTATACTTTCTACTTTATAATTTTCTTAGGTTCCTAGAATGCTATCAAAAAACATATCATTCCTTGGAATTTTTATGTATTGCATGGTGGGATGTAAAATTGTGTAGCCCCTATGGAAAACAGTATGGCAGTTCCTCAAAAAATTAAACACAGAAATACCATGTTATCCAGCGATTTCGCTTGTAGGTATGGTGATGGTTGAGTCACTAAGTCATGTCCGACTCTTGCAACCCCATGGACTGTAGCCTGCCAGGCTCCTCTGTCCATGGGATTCTCCTGGCAAGAATACTGGAGTGGGTTGCTATTTCATTCTGCAGGGGATCTTCCCGACTTAGGAACAGAACCTGGGTTTCCTGCACAGCAGGAGAATTCTTTACCAACTGAGCTATGAGGGAAGCCCACTTGTAGGTATATACACCCAAAAACTGGAAGCAGAGGCTCAAAGAGATGTTTATACACTGATGTTCATAGATGCATTATTCACAGAAGCTGAAAAGGGAAATAATTCAAATGTCTCCTGACAAACAAGTGGATAAACAGAAGGTGGTATATCCATAGAGTGGAATATTACTCAGCCTTACAAAGATACATGTTACCCAATGGATGAACCTCAAAGACAACACAAGAGGACAAATATTGTATGACTCCACTTCTATGAGGTACCTAGAAAGGTCAAAGTCCCAGACAGAAAGCAGAATGATGTCACCAGGGGGCTGCGGGGAAGGGGGTGGAGGGGAAGTTATTGTCCACTGGGTACACTCTTGCATTGACCATCTTTGAACCAAGAGCTTTATGTACTTCTTCCACTATTTCCTTAAGTTAAGTTCTTAAGTGGTGTTATTTAAAATACTTTTAAAGTATAAAACAAAGACATCCATCTTACCTTTTCCAGGCACCTACTCTTGGCATTCAGTGGGGAGTGATGAAAAGTTTTGGAGATGGGTACTGGCCATGGTTGCACACAACGCAGACGCACATAACGCCATGCATGCAATGCTCTTGATTGTCTGCTTAAAAGTAGCTAAAATGGTAAGTTTAAATATACTTTACAACAATAAAAAGAAATCTGGAAAAATATCGGAATTATTAAGACAAATATTTTCTAAATTTATTTTTATTTATTCCTACTAAAACTTTTTTTAAAAGCAGTTTAAGACTCACAGTAAAACTGAGGGGAAGGGACAGAGAAAAACACGCAGTTAGAAAAAGAACAGAATGAACCACAACATGGAATAATCTCCACTAACCTGAAATGGATGCCATTCTAAAGTTGAACTGGAGAGCCAAATTTCTCTCTAAAAGTGAAAGAAAAATCAGAGCAATGTTTTCTTAAAAACAGTACTGTTGATAATGCTCAATGATAATCTGTTATTACTGAGCACAGAAAATGTTAGAAAGTAAATTATATACTGCAGTGACTTTTCAACAATACTACATGGTTCTTCCCACTCTACTTTTTATGGGGAATTCTCTAGATTTCAGAGAAGTAACCAAAGTCACACAAATATAACAACAAGTATGACATCAAAAGCATTTAACGAACACCAGCAAATACTTAGTGAAGTTGCAAAAAAAGAGCAAAGCTTAGAGGTTAAACAGCTTTCAGTCAGTTCAGTTCAGTTCAGTCGCGTCTGACTCTTTGCGACCCCATGAATCACAGCATGCCAGGCCTCCCTGTCCATCACCAACTCCCGGAGTTTACTCAAACCCATGTCCATCGAGTTGGTGATGCCATCCAACCATCTCATCTTCTGTCGTCCCCTTCTCCTCCTGCCCCCAATCCGTCCCAGCATCAGGGTCTTTTCCAATGAGTCAACTCTTTACCACTACATTATTGTGTGATTTTAGCAAACTTAAAACAATCTGTTCCTCTCAGCCACTTTCCCTATCTGTAAAATTGCGATGGTGGAACCTATTTTACAAATAGCCAAGTTGGATAGATTCAAATATCCCAGATGAAGCAAAACTCATTAACGAACTACTCAAATTAATCATTTAGCATTTTACTGAATGAATGCTCTGAAGGGTTACAATTTAGGCTCAGTTTTAAAAGAGGAATTGGTATTCTGCAGAGGGATGAGATTTCAGATGGAGAGAACACAAAGAGTTCAGAAGTGGGGAAAAATCTGGTTTGTATTAAGAAATATTTCTGAATGGTTAACACTTAAGAGTACACACAAGCAAGTGAAAGGAGGTGAGTCTGGAGGAACTTTATTTAGCTTATTCATAACCTCCAAGAACACCTTTTCCAACTCCGATATGGACAACCAACATTTTCTGAAACTAGGTCAATGTCTCCAAAGGTAGCTTCAGCATCACCCTACCCTTATTCAAATTGCTCACCCTATGCCCTGCCTCATGTAGAATTCTGAAGCCACCACTAGGCTGGAAAAATAGGTAAGATCTTCTGTGACTTGCTAAGAAGCTTCAAAGAGTCACAACACTAAAAGCTATTTAAGTAGAGAAGTAAACCAAGGACTTCTAATTCTTTATCTATGTGAACACGCCTTCACCATTTCATGGAAATATAATTCTCCTTCTCTGGACTGTAAGATTCTCCAGCAGGGTAGAGATTGAGTCTCTTCACCTCTGTATCCATGTAGCCTAGTAAAATGCCTTGCAGATAGTGAAGGCTCAGGGCAGCACTAGTGCCAATACAAGAGATGTAAGAGACACAGATTCAATCCCTGGGCCAGGAAGATCCCCAGGAGGAGGGCATGGCAACCCACTCCAGTATTCTTGCCTGGAGAATCCCCATGGACAGAGGAGTCTGACGGGCTATGGTCCATAGGGTCACAAAGAGTTGGACACGACTGAAGGGACTTAGCATCCAGGCACACAGGTTTGCTGAGATTGAAAGCAGAGGCTTTCTCCACTCATGAAAGAATGTAATCTACAAACCTACAACCATTTCCCCCTACTATTTTAAACAACTCCTTTGATCATATCATTTTTTAAAAAACTTCTTATAAACTCCTTCCCCAAATGATGTGATTTAATAGCAAAAGCTAGCTGAATATATGTTCAAAAATTAATGAGCTATGTATAGCAAGTCTGTCAGAAGTATACCTAGACATTGTTTAAAATCCAAAACAAAGGGAGAGCAGCCTTGAAAACTCCCTTTGCAGACAAAACCAACATAGCCATACAAACAAAGCTTAATTTAGCTTATTTTGAAAGAGTAACTTGACCTGGGGCACTTTGCGTTTCTGCCTCTGGAAATCAGAAGCAAAACTCCCACTGTTACCCAAGATTGCTATGAGGTAACCACTAACCAATTCTGTATCTTTTAAGAAAATGTTAATATAACCTATCAGTGTAAAGAATAAACAATCAATGCCCTCTTACTAAACAAGCTGTTTTATATTAACTATATAGCCCCGAGCCTAATTCCATGTTTTGATTTGAGTGCTCTAGGTTGGCAAACTGTCTTTTAGGCATATACACAATGAACTTTTACTAATTACCACTTCCACGATTCAGTGGTTTTACTTCTGCTATATCTGAACTTTTGGTAGCATCCTCAGGAAATACTTTACAAGGTCTCATGTCGGTCATGCATGCTTGACATCAAGTGTTGCTGTTGTTCAGTCGCCCAGTCATATCTGACTTTTTGAGATCCTACGGACTGCAGCACGCCAGGCCTACTTGTCCCTCACCATCTTCCAGAGTTTGACCAAGTTCATTAGTGATGCCGTCCAGTCATCTCATCCTCTGAAGCCCTCTTCTACTGCCCTCAATCTTTCCCGGCATCAGGGACTTGACACCATTGACACCAAGTACCAGAGTCTAAATCTCTCTCTCTCTCTCTCTCTCTCTCTCTCTCTCTCTCTCACACACACACACACACACACACACACACACACACACACACCCTCTCTCCGCCACCTGGGGTTTAGGTGCAACAGCAATTTAATAAAACCCTCCGTCACGCTTAGGCGTCCCCTCTGGCTTTTCCTAATAAACAGTGGTTGCAAATAAAAGGCTATGGTGACCGAGTCTCCTGCCTGGAAAAAGCTGGTGATAAAGAGACCGACCGCAGTGGAACGTGCCCCCAAAGGCCCGAGTTCCATTAGAGCTGGGCGATGATGGTGAGTTCCATTAGAGGTGCGAGGACCCCTGTATCTCCCTTACCAACGTATTGGTGGAAGGAAGTGAGCCGGCCTCCCCCATCTACCAGGAAAAGGAATGTTAGCTCTTTCAAAGAGGTAACAAGGGTTACCCCAGAACTTCTCCTCGGTGAAGTTAAGGGAAACATTCCTCCTCCTCGATCTCCGACCCCAAGACCCCCCTGACTCAGGTCTACTACTTACCCCTTTCAGCGGCACTCCAATAAAAACTTCCCGCCACCAGGCTTTCCTTTCTCTCCAGCCGGGGGCATTCACCCTTCCGGGTCGGTCCTTTCAACCAATTGCAGGTACCACCCTTTTCTTATTGGTCAAGAGGTGTGGCCACCATTTGCGTCACTGAACAAGACCAGAGATTACTGGTTGATGTTGGAAGAAGGTGTAGCCAATAGGAAGCGGGTTTGAACCTAGGGTGGGGGAGGCTGCGTGTTTCCGGAAGACGTGGCGGCTCTCGCCTGGGCTGCTTCCCGGCTTCATTCTCTCCGCTTCGTTCCACACCCAGGGTACTCCGAGGTGCTGTTGCCGCGGTCCTCACCTCTGCAGCCATGATCTCGTTAACGGACACACAGAGTAAGCACCTGCCCCGAGGCCCCGCCTCAAGCCCCGCACACACCTTCCTCGGGCTGGGTCTCGCCCGCCTTCCCCTTCGCCTGCCCGGGTCAATGAATGAAGCTCCGCGATGGGGGCGGTGGCCTGCAATACTCAGCTAGCACTGCAGGACCCTGGAGGGCTTCCTGGAGGAGCCGGATGCTGGACTTGCGGCTGCGGACCTGGCGGGAGGGGAGAGTCAGTGGTCTGGGGAGACGCCCGAGCTGGGGAGGGGAGCTTTCGCCAGCGCGCGAGGGTCGCGCCGCTCTCACACTCAGGAAGATGGGCGCTTTGTTCCTGCCGGCGGCCGCGAGAGAAAGTTTCATGCGCGATGCCAGCGGCCCACTCTTGGGGATATTTTTGCACTTGACATACTTGGGGTCCTCTACAAGTTACTCCTGGTTGTTTGGAGGCCGTGTTTTAAATGTCATCCATGATAGGCTCTTTTTGGAAATGTGCTTACGCTTAAATATTTTGAGTATTTGCTGTTTGCCACCACTGGAAGCAACCTTTTAAAAATCCCTTGAAATACTTTCACTTTTCTACTGGCTGCTGTCTTCCCAATCGTAAACTTTGTGTTCAGTTAAACGACTTCTTTCGTTAAAATTGTATGTTGTGCTTCGTGGTATATTTTATTATTTTAGCATCTTTCTGTCTGCCACAGAGTTCTCCAGCCTGTCTTATCTCTAAGATTCATATCGCTGTCTGTTTTCTTTCAATATAAAATTTCCAGTTTTCTACCCCTTTTTGTCAGTCTTAATAATTTTGAATTTACATATCTGCCAACCCTTTGCTTCCTGTCTTTCGATGGTAGTTATAGTCTTTTTAATCTCACTTTATCAGCCATGCCTTTTTTTTTTAATTCTGTATAACTTACTTGAATTTTAAAGATTTTTAAGAACTAAGAGTCTGCTGAAATAAAAAATAGAGCTTCCTTTAAAAATGGCTTATTTTAAAGTGAAGTCGTAAGGTTTGGATTCAAGTCTTAACTAAGTTGAACTTCACAAACCCGCTTATAACTCCTGAACACACTACCACCCCAGGAGAGGTCCCTCCCTTCCTCAGATTGAACTGCGTCTGCACCGTTGAGTGCCCATTTTGGTGTACCTGTTGTGATCAGAGAAAACATAGAGTCCTTTTCTGTTTGTAGGTTTTTATGTTTGGGGTGGTTTTTTGTTTTTGGTGTTTTTTTTTGTTTGTTTAGTGTTATAATAAAACTACCAATTATATAAAAGCATCTCATATCATCCTATCATGTGCTTTCATGTAAAATGTGTTCTGTAGTTCTAATAAGAGCCTTGTAAGGCAAAGAGGAATATGTCTCTTGTATAAATTAAAGAAGGCTCAAAAGAAATCCAGTGTATAATCATGAGGAAAACGAGAGAAACAAGACTTAATCCCAGGTCTGCAGGCTCAAAAATCTTTGTTCTTTTCACTGTACCCTGGTAACATCTAAGACTTGATGTAAAGTTTATCTGAAATCTATCTTAGAGGGATGAAATTTTCCCATAGCAAAAAATAGTTTCAACAGTAGATATTTATTCTTTAGAATTATGCATTGATTTTTTGAGAGATGGGTAGAATATTCAGAGCCTATTTTCGTTATGAGGCAGAACTCTGGTCCTCTTGATTAAAACCCAGAATTTGACAGAATACTATACATAAATTGCTAGAATTTATTTCTAATAGTACTACTAATTACTCAGAGGAGGTACTTGATCTCTACGTAGTTTTCCTATCTGTTAATACTCCTGAGTCTGTGATTATTACATATATATATTATTTACTTACCATGTGCATATAGATTCTATTCCATTGAAGTCTTAAGGGGACAAGTGCTAATTTACATCCTTCCAAAAACCAGAATGAGGGGGTTGGGTTGGAATATGGGCAGAATAGGCAGCATTCTCCTCACTGCATTACAGTGGTGAAGAGGAGGAAATTAAACTCTTTGCTGCTCATTTGCTGAATATTTTAAATAGATAATGGATGAGAATACAAAATGATTAGTGGACCAAAAGCTCTTTGGATTTCAACTGGTGTTTGTGTGTGTGTTCAGCTGTAGGAATTGGCCAACATTCAAGTGACTTACCAAGATTATTCTAGCATCCCGATTCTGCGAGAGAGTGATCAAGTACCGGTCATAATAAAAAAGCAATTCATGACTTTAAAGGAATTCTATAATCCCCTCCAGTACCCCCTCACAAAAAAACCCACAAAATTTATTGAGGAGGCTGGAGTGGGGCAGTTCCCATGCTCCCTCTAAATCTTTACTTCATTATGTCACATTGCCTAAATTCTACCATGATGTTGAATTGAGTTCTTTATTATAACATTTTCTCTTTTTGAAAGGGGATAGACAGTGCTGCCTTGAAATATCTTAAATAAGAAATTAAAGTGCTAAGGTGATAGTCACTGGAGTAAGACTGTCTCTCCTTATCAAATTTCTACAATAAACTAGATAAACTAGTTTTCCTAGATTTTCTAATCAGATTGTGCTTTAAAAGCACACATGCATGCGTGCATGTGCACGAAGAACGAAATTTTAATAATGGGCACGAAGAACGAAATTTTAATAATGCACACAAAAATACATTTATTTTCAGTCAGTTCAGTTGCTCAGTCGTATCCGACTCTTTGTGACTCCATGGACTGCAGCACACCAGGCTTCCCAGTCCATCACCAACTCCCAGAGCTTACTCAAACTCAGGTCCATTGAGTCGGTGATGCCATCTGACCATCTCATCCTCTGTTGTCCCCTTCTCCTCCCGCATTCAATCTTTCCCAGCATCAGGGTCTTTTCCAGTGAGTCAGTTCTTCACATCAGGTGGCCAAAGTATTGGAGTTTCAGCTTCAGCATCAGTCCTTCCAATGAATATTCAACTGATTTCCTTTAGGATGGACTGATTGGATCTCCTTGCTGTCCAAGGGACTCTCGAGAATCTTCTCCAGCACCACAGTTCAAAAGCATCAGTTCTTCGGCACTCAACTTTCTTTAGTCCAACTCTCACATCCATACATGACTACTAGAAAAACCATAGTTTTGACTAGATGGACCTTTGTTGGCAAAATAATGTCTCTGCTTTTTATATGCTGTGTAGGTTGGTCATAACTTTTCTTCCAAGGAGCAAGCGTCTTTTAATTTCATGGCTGCGGTCACCATCTGCAGTGATTTTGGAGCCCAAGAAAATAAAGTCTGTGACTATTTCCATTGTTTCCCCATCTATTAGCCGGGAAGTGATAGGACCAGATGCCACGATGTTAGTTTTCTGAATGTTGAGTTTTAAGCCAACTTTTTCACTCTCCTCTTTGGTTTTCATCAAGAGGCACTTTAGTGCTTCTTCTCTTTCTGCCATAAGGGTGGTGTCATGTGCATATCTGAGGTTATTGATATTTCTCCCAGCAATCTTGTTCCAGCTTGTGCTTTATCCAGTCCAGCGTTTGTCTTGATGTACTCTGCATATAAGTTAAATAAGCAGGGTGACAATATACAGCCTTGACATACTCCTTTCCTGATTTGGAACCAGTCTGTTGTTCCATGTCCAGTTCTAACTGTTTCTTCTTGATCAGCATACAGATTTCTCAGGAGGCAGGTCAGGTAGTCTGGTATTCCCATCCCATGTGGGCAACTTAAGACTCAGATTAGTAACTCATCCTAGATCACAGAATTGGCAAATGTGTGTGTGTGGAGGGGGACAGGTGTTGGGTGAGAGGGGAGTGGTGTGGGGTTTGGCTAGAATTCAAATCTAGTCTTGAGGCTCCACAGCTTATAACTATAACTTGGGAACCGAAACATTCCACTACTTTACCCAGTACAGTCCAGCAAGAGAGGGTTGCCTCTAACATTTTTGCCGAAACGGTAGCAGGTTATTGCCAAATAGTCCCTGATGTGAATGGATCAAAAGTCTCAAACTGGCCTCGCTGTCCCATTTTCTCCCCTCCAGTTCTTGCCTAAGCCTATGTGTTCACAAGCCCTCTGGTTACTAAAGACTCCTTGGAGCTGCCCTCTCACCATCAGAATCGTACCCAGGAAAATAAACATGCTGTTCATGCTGAACAGTGAGGCCAGTTTGAGACTTTTGACCCATTCAAGTTAGGGACAATGTGGCAATAACCTGCTAGTGTTTCGGCAGAAATGTTAGAGGCAACCCTCTCTTGCTGGACTGTGCTGGGTAAAGCAGTGGAATGTTTCGGTTCCCATGTTATAGTTATAAGCTGTGGAGCCTCAAGACTAGATTTGAATTCTAGCCAAACCCCACACACTCCCCTCCCACCCAACACCCGTCCCCCTCCACACACACACATATTTACCGATTCTGTGATCTCGGATGTGTTACTAATCTGAGTCTTAAGTTGCCAACATGAAACATGGAGCCAGTGATACTTTTTAACCCCCCAGTTTTGCCAAATGAATTAGGACATTTGTGTACACATCTCATTAAATGTAAAACCATATATGTTGTCTCTCTTTTTCACTGCAGTTTTTAATAACATAACTGACATTATGTTAGTAACAAGCTGATTATATTAAACTTGAATCACTTAAAGATGCTTCTCCCAGAAGTTCATCATACCCCAATACCCTTGAGTTTCATTTAATCTGATTTAACTGGGGAGAGGGGGATCCTTTGGGAAGCCGAATGGCATGATGGTTTAGTACAGGGACTTTGGATTCGAATAGACCTGAGTTCAAATGCTTAACCAAATGTGTGACTTTGGGCAAATGAAGTCAATTCTCTAAACCTCAGTTTCCTCCATCTCTAAGATGATGTAGTGATACCTACCTTGCAGTATTACTGGGAGAATTAAGTTCTATAAGAGATGTGAAGCACTTCATAATGGCCAGTTCATGGTAAATTCTCAGTATATAGTATGTATATTGCCATATAATTTCCTTTCTGAAGAACAAACATCTCGACATGTTTATGTTATTGTTAGGAAAACTTGTGAAGAAATAGAAATGGGTTGTATTTAAGTATTGCAGCTGCCAGTGATTAAATCTTAACTAGTTATTTAATGGAATGTTACTTGCTCATTTGTCCATATTTTTCTCTCAGAAATTCTATCTGACATCTAAATAGTTATTTTGGTAAATTCTCCTGAAGCATTTAAGCATGTAAGTATCAGCCTCCAACTTTCACGAGAATTTATGTCCGTGGTATATACTTCCCAGTGTATCTATGGACAGGTACTTTGCTGACAAAGGTCCATATAGTCAAAACTATGATTTTTCCAGTAGTCATGTATGGATGTGAGAGTTGGACCATAAAGAAAGCTGAGCAGCACCTTAGAATTGATGCTTTCCAAATATGGTGTTGGAGAAGACTCTTGAGAGTCCCTTGGACTGTAAGCAGATCAAACCAGTCAATCCTAAAGGAAATCAGTCCTGAATATTCATTGAAAGGACTGATGCTGAAGCTTCAATACTTTGGCCACCTGATGCTAAGAGCCAACTCATTGGAAAAGACCCTGATGCTGGGAAAGATTGAAGACTGGAGGAAAACGGGGACAACAGAGGATGAGATGGCTGGATGGCATCACCAACTCAATGGACATGAGTTTGAGTAAGCTCCGGGAGTTGGTGATGGACAGGGAAGCCTGGTGTGCTGCAGTCCGTGGGGTCACAAAGAGTCAGACACAACTGAGTGACTGAACTGAACCTGAATTATTTTAGTCTAACTTTCAGAGAAAAAGGTAGCTGGAATGGGAGGCATTCATTAACTGTAGACTGAAGTGAAGGATGTTGAAGAAGACATATTTAAATGTTCAACTCATTGGAACATTTTGCATGGCTTAAATTTTAAGGAGCTGTGACGTAGATTTTAGCTTTCTGGAACTGAGGTAACAGATCAGAAATCACTGCTGCATATTTAAAATTGTATTTCCCAAAATATGGCCGTTTCGGTTTGGATCCATTATTTTCTGCAGGTAGTGCTGCTAGGTAAAGTAAGGATTGGTGACTGTTTTCCTGCAAGCAAAACTAAAATGAGCAAGGAAGTAGTTTCGTGGGTTGCGCTTTGTAACATTAACAGACTTGTGCAACTGTAACCATAGAAAGTTAAGACTCTTCAGAAGTATAGACAAGTCTAGGGAATGTAAAGGCAACAAAATGATTAAGAGAGTAAAAGAGCCTTAAAAGCTTATACTTTCCACTACTCTATACTCAGTGCCGAGAACAGTTGCCAACATCCAGGAGTTGATCAACAATTTTTTGTTTTTGAGTGAAGAAGACCCAGAATGTTAACATTAGGTAAAACAGTGTTGGAGAGATGGTTTTAGGACTCAGACTAAGTGTATGAATAGGTGCATAATTGAGAGAGACTTGTAGTAGATGAATGCATAATAAACCATCAGGAAGTCAAAGTCATGCCTCACCTTCTGAATATTAACTTTTAGAGGAGACAGCTACATGATTCTCAGAATCCCTTGTGTTACCATTGTGAGAAGCAGCGCATAATAGAGTGAAGTCTGTTGTACTGACGTCCTGTAGCATTTCTGGTAGGTTAAGCATTTTAAGAAGAAACTGCAGGTTTTGTGCATATAAATACTAGTCCTGGAACATAAAAGGAGAAGAGGGGACAAAGAGTAAAAGTAAACCCATATACTTATGTCTGAAGCCAGAAGGTTTCTTTGGAGGAAAAAAATACATAACCAAAGGTTTAGAGTCCTGATTCATCTTTCTCTATTATGGGTATGTTTGTGAGAAGTCCTATGTTTCATTTAAGGATCAGAAATTCTTAACTTATTTTAAATTTGAGAGTAATTTGCTGATGTTAATTTAATTTGTTGTAGTTCATAAAGAATGTCATCATAAGTTAACCTGCAGTGTTGGGGCCCATGTTTCCTTATATCCGTCAAAAGAAAAACTGAAAAATTTTTCCTAGTTTACAAGGATCTGAGTGTAACTTTACTTTTGCTCTACCCTTAACTATATGACTTGTGTTGCAGAAATTGGAATGGGATTAACAGGATTTGGAGTGTTCTTCCTATTCTTTGGAATGATCCTCTTTTTTGACAAGGCACTACTGGCTATTGGAAATGTGAGTGTTTCAACATATATTTTAACTACATGCATAATGAAATTTTAACTTAATACAAATGAATTATTGCCAACTGTGAAACTGGGGGAAGATAATTCACTGTTACTCATATGAAGATTCCTGTTACATTTTCTGTTTCCATCAGGGATGAAACATGCAAGCTTTCTGTTTAAATAAAAGGTAAACACTTAATGAGGTTTTCTAATCCCATAACTGCTTGGTTAAATGTTTTGATATGTGATTTACAATAGAGTAAAATCAAGACTACCTCTGAGTAGTTCAAAGTAAATGACTTCACCCCATGTCTTGGTAAATTTGTTAATGTTGTTTTGACTTGAAACATCTGAGATTTAACTATTGCTTCAATAGCATAAGATGAAGAGTTCTTAAAAACCACTTCAACATTTAAAATATATACCTCTTAATAATTGACATGCTAAGAAAGGTGTGTATATTGTTTATTTGGAATGTGTACTCTCTTGTCTATGGTGAAGACTGTGCAAGAGCCCTAGAAATTAGTAACCCTCCTAAAAAAAGTGTTAGTCGCTCAGTCATGTCCAACTCTTAATGCCCCCATGGACTGTAGCCAGGCCCCTCTGTCCATGGAATTCTCCAGGCAAGAATACTGGAGTTGGTTGCCATGCCCTCCTCCAGGGGATCTTCCCAACCCAGGGATTTACCGTCTGAGGCCCCAGGGAAGCCCAAGAGGGCAGGAAAGTCACTGAGTAAGGATGGAATAGTTTTGAAGTGTATATTCATGTTTTAGTACACAGTAACATCAACAGCGTTGGCATCTCAGAATGTGAAACTTAAACATTAGGCTTAATAAATATTTGTGTGAAATATTTTTCCCTCAAGTGCAGTAATGAAGAAAGGCAAGTGTTTAGGAATAAAACCTGGGGAAACACAAGCTTTTAGTTGACCACCATCTCTTGTCCATTGTCTGAAGACATACAGAATATATTTGGGAAGGCGCAGCTGTATTTCATATCAGCTGCTTCCAGACTTCTGAAATTAATAAAACTAGGATCTTCCTCCTGGATTTGTGTGATTTCTTCTACTACCAAATGGGCCATGTCAGGTTTTCTCCCATCTGTAGGAACTCCTATCAGTCCTGATAAAAGTTTTCAGAACCCGGAGTCCCTTCAGTTGACATTTTTACGTGCAACTACTGTCTTTTGCCTTGCGGCTCATCTTGCTAAGTGATGAAGCTGTCGCCATCTAGCTAACCCTGGGGAGACCGCTGCAGGTGCAGACACCATGAGTAATGCCTCATTTGTCTTTGCTTCTCTTTTCTTCATCTGATCACAGCAGAAGAGGGCTGAACAGAGTGGGATGTAACTACCACTTTAACATGGTCCTGCCTCTTGTGTGCGTTGTGGCCTTCTCTGGCCAGCTGCCCATATTAAAAGCCACATGTTCTAAACATTTATCATATTTGGCTTTGACCTTCCTTTTCAATGCATTTAACTGCTTAACTATGTTGCATTTTCCTTCTCTTGCAGGTTTTATTTGTGGCTGGTTTGGCTTTTGTAATTGGTTTAGAAAGAACATTCAGATTCTTCTTCCAAAAACATAAAATGAAAGCTACAGGATTTTTCCTGGGTGGTGTATTTGTGGTACTGATTGGTTGGCCTTTGATAGGCATGATCTTTGAAATTTATGGATTCTTTCTCTTATTCAGGTAAGGCAACTATTTTATTCCTCCAGTAAACCATCATGTCAGGTAATTATTACAGAAACCCAGATGTGTCTATCAAGTGCAGATGATTGCTTGTGTCAGGGTATGAATTAACTTGTAAAGCATTTTTAATGCTATAAAATTTACTTTGGTGGCATCTTAAGGCACTCTGTCTCTGTTTGCTATTTTCATCAGCCAACCAGTGATAGATCAGTCTGGTGTTTCAACATGTAGAACCTGATACTGCACAGTTAACTGCCACTTGATGATGCTTTTTTTAGTGCGTGCAGATGTTAAAAAATTTTGGACTAAATACATTATGGGAGGGTTTGATCATTTAATATTTTATGAATGCCACTTACCAAGTAAATAATAGTATGCAATGTGAGAAAACACTTTTAAGTAAGGTTGGTTAAATTATTGATTCAAGAAAGGTATATCATTTGTCTTCTATCTGCCAAGCACCGTATTGCCCACAGGAAACATAAAAACTAAGTGCCAAATCTGCTTTAAGGAATCTCTCATTTCTGATTCATGAAATAGACTGTAAAGGTACTGGTAGGATATGGTAGTAATGTGGTTATAGATGTTTATGCAGAATGTTATAGAGCACAACTAAAGAAGGGATCACATCCAGGGAGAGGGAAGAAATGGTAACTGAATTTTGAAGTTGCTTAAAAGTTCAAAATTTTAACAAAATCCTTTCTTTTTACGTAGCTAACAGTCGATTTTGGTGATAGAGAATCTGTTCATTGTAAGACCTTTTTCTCCCTCTCCCAGGGGCTTCTTTCCTGTGGTTGTTGGCTTTATTAGAAGAGTGCCAGTCCTTGGATCACTCTTGAACTTACCTGGAATTAGATCGGTAAGTAATTCTATATTTAGCAGCATATTTTTTTGAACCATTAAAATGAGTACTCTGGGAGAAAGAATGGTTTGGGAGTTTGGGGTTAGCAGATGCAAACTATTATATTTAGAATGGATAAACAGCAAGATTCTGCTGTGTAGCGCAGAGAACTATATTCAGCATCCTGTGATAAATCATAACAAAAGAATATAAAAAAATATATGTATATATATGTATGACTGAATCACTTTGCTCTACAGCAGAAATTAACACAATGTTGTAAATCAGCTACAATTTTTAAATTGTTTAAATAAAATAAAAATTTTAAAGATAAATAATTGTTCTCTGATGCTCTTTTTAGAAATTTGAGGAATTGATAACATGATTGATACATTTTTTTGTGATATAACTGTTGCATCACGTACATTGTGGTTACAATGAATAACAGAAAATAATCATTGCTAAACCTATAAAACCTGAAATTTGGTTTCACTGTATCCACATTTAATGTTGTTTTCCTTTTTTCATGTGACTTGGATTGCCATGCTACCTTTCTCTTTGAGAGTTCAAGGCACCTTTCAATTAACTTTTATAAGATCTCTAATTTTAGAAGCAATAATATAAAAGAACATTGTTTCTTACAAATATGTTCTCTCTTAGACTGTATCACCAAATGGAGGATGTTGAAACAATTAAATAAAGCATTGTGATACTGAGTCAGATGATAAAATTCTGTTCCCAGCTCTGTCCACAGTTAGAACAGTCTTGTCAAATCTGTATCTCCAGGGCAGGCCATCAACTTCTTACTGGTGTTTGCAGATTTGCGTAGATGCTTCTAGAGATACTCCGTAGCATGTATTGAATTCTCAAAGAGCTAAAGGATGGCTTTCCCACTAAGGAATAGGTACCACTCTAAGCCTGATCTCATTTCAATTTTAGAGTCAGAATCTTACAGCTCAGATAACCTAGGTATTTGAAGTTACCTTTGGAGAGAAAATGTGCTTTCTCTCCACCTAAATTTGTCATAAAATTCTAATGAATCCATGAGTTCCAGTCACTTATTTGCAATAATATAAAATTTTGGGACCTAGGCTTATAGGGGTATATCCTGATTTCATTTGCATTAATCCCTAAACTCATACAGTAGTCAGTGTTGTTTATACTTAGAATGTCTTTTGAATGTACTGAAACTTCTAGCTATATAGAGTTGTACTTACTAATCATGTCTTTAAGGATTCTTCAGTATTTGCATAAATGGACATTCAGTGCTATAAATTTTTTCTACTATTGCTTCATTAAAATAAATAGGCATTTCTTAAATTATTTTATTAAGTAAAAATATGAATAATGAAATAAAAGAAAGGGTTAAATGATTGCTACATTTTGATAGTATTATAGCCACTTGGGTTATGTAACTTAATATCTTCACTAATTACTTTGTTTCAACATCTGTTTGCATCACCATCTGGAATGCTGAAGAAAGCCCAATTGCTTTATATTTGGGGTGGAGTAATCAAAGTAAATAAGCACTTACATTAATGTGTGTTAAAACTTGTGTTCTGTAATTATCGATTTATGCTTGCATCATTAAGTCTCTTTTTAATGTCATTGCCACTTTCGGTCTGAAGTCCAGAATACACATTTAAAGTATTTTTAGTCAATAGCTGTTGTTAATTATTGAACTTAATGGAGCTAAATCTGTTTGTTCAAAGACTACATAGGCCCAGAAGAGATCCACAATAATGGTCAGTTGAAATAATATTATTGGGTTCATTAATGCATGAATGGCTGACATTTCAGCTTTTTTTTTTTTTAATTTTTCTTTTGTTAAGCTAGAAGCGTTAACATCATTTTATCCAGTTTTTTTAATTCATTGTGTTGCATTTCTCGTGTTGCACTTTTAAAGTCATATGTATAACATGTCATGCAAAAACTCGTAGAAAAAAAATTTTTTTATATACATTTATGTGTCAGAAGATGGTGGTGAGTAGTACTGGATTAATCATTGTCGGTCATACCTTAAATTTCCACAAATCTTACAAAACTAGGTTTTTTTAATCAGCATTTAAAGTATATGTGATATTTTTAAGTGCTCTAGACTTTCTTTTAACTATCTGTTTTTCTTCTTGCAGTTTGTAGATAAAGTCGGAGAAAGCAACAATATGGTATAACAGCCATTGAATTGAAGACTCATTTAAAATATTGTATTATTTATAAAATCCTTTGAAGAATATTCAGCACAAAATTAAATTACCTGAAATAGCTTGTAATGTTCTTTACAGAAGTTTAAAACGTATAGCCTACAAAGTACCAACAGCAGTTAACAAAGAAGCAATGAAAACAGGCTTCTAACCAAGTCATCTAAGAGGTCAGCAAGCAAAGCGAAGGAGGTGAAATCTATGTTACATGCGTATTGAAACTTTTTAAGGCCATTTTTGTTATTTTTCCACAATGTGTGAAACACAGCCATCCTTAGAGAACTGTAATCCCTATTTCTTTCCTTTTTATGTTGAAGATGCAAGCATACCCATAGGCATTTGCTTTTTAGAAGTGTCCACTGCAATGGCAAAAATATTTTCAGTTGCCCTGTGTCTCTGAAAATGATGCATGAGTTAGATTGGATTATGTCATTTTAATCTATTAAAACCAGGAAAACCCAGTGTTGATGTATGAATCCCTTTTTTTTTTTTTTGGTAAGAATATGGTTAAAATAAAACTTTCTTTTTTTTTTTTTTAATAAAACTTTCATGGTTCTTCTGAATCTTAATATTTTAAAACCAGATGAAAATCCGACCTAGATATTCTTTGTTGGAATGTTGCAAAGGTCATTCTTTACTAGCTTACAGTTTCTAAGTTACAGCTCACTCAGCACTTTTTCCTTCAGCAACACACTCTGGAAATCCTGATATTTCTTGGGACTCTCATCTGAGCATCTGTATCTTTCATCACACATGAGCATTTAACAGAAAGCCATCTCGGCCATGAAAGAGTCTGTTACAAAGCTTGTTTCACTGAAGGGTGTATTCTTCAAGATACCAAGTGAGATTTTTCCATGTCATGATCCAGTGTTTCCTTTTATTTTTTTTAATTTTAGCAGTGGTTTATTATTTTGCTTTTCATACATTAAAATAACTACTGGTAATTTTTACTTTAAGATGTAACACGTTATAAGGTTAAACTTACAGCTATGTTTTTAAGGGCTGTTCACAGAAGCCAATTTTTCCCTTATTTTCAGCTTTTTCCTAACATTAAAATCAGTATGCATAATGTGTGTTTCGTACACTCACTCTTCATCTTGAGTTCGTGGAGAGAATATCTGAGTTCCCACGCTAGAGTTATTTTACCGTAATTAAACTGGCTATGGTTCTGCAAAATGTGACACTACAAAAATGATGTGTTGTTTTCTCCACTGTTGCTGCTCGACAGGCAGTAAGTAGGAAGCTGCGGTAGTTTCCTCAGTAGTGGTTTTCCAAGGAGACACCCTTTTGTAGATGTAGGAAGCCATTTCAAGAGTCAGAGTACTATTTGTTTTACTACTAATGATTGTACTATTTACTCAATTTTTTAACAGTTGCAAAGCTTTTTAATACATAAAATCATAATTGAAATTTGTGATTTTTATTTACAAACGTGTCTACAAGATATATTATTGCCTGTGTTATTAGTAGTTAAATCTCTTGATGCACAGGGAAGTCCCATCCTTGCTCATCTAAAGAAAGAACGACTTGGTAGATAGTCTTAACGGTTCAGCCTTGTGGATTACTGTCTTTTCGGTACTGGCATTTGACTTATGACATAATCTGTGAACATAGATGATATTGACAAAATGAGACTCCTACCTCAATAGTTCATGGAATGATTAGAAACATTTTGTTGTCTAATGTTCTTCAAAAAAGTACTATCCTCGCTTGGAGAGTGTCAAATATCTACATACTTGGGGGACTGACTTATATTAGTTGCCCTGTGGGACTCTGTTATACATATTTTTGACTGACCCATATTATTTACAGTGGCTAGATAAGTCTACCTTTTTTAGAGCAAGAACAGTATCTGTTAATGTAAGGAGCATCTGTATTATTTAACTCCTTTGTAGACATGAATTTCTATCAAAATGTTCTTTGCACTGTAGCAGAGATCTCTTTTTCAACAATCTTGTTTCAGAAAACATTATTAGAAGTGTATAAAGGATGTGATAATCTCCCAATAAGAATGAGAGGCTTGGAGCAGTTTTCAGTTTTATCAGATGTGAGTTTGGGACTGCTTGGCAGCATTGTATGTTTCTTAGAACCATTGATGAGGCTCTATTTTTAAACATAACTTGTTTTCTGACAGAAAACACTGTACATCATATTGTTTCTTCCTTTCCAAAATTAGTCTTCTGTCTGTGACCAAAAAAAAGCATCAGTTATTGCTATAAAGGTGGAAGAAAAGGTCTAATACTACTTAGCCTTAAGTGTTTCTGGCATTGTTCAAATCTATTTTCTGTAACAGAAACCTATTTGGAATGTTTTTCTTTTCCCCTTATACATTGTAATTCCTGGAATACTGCTGCTTTTAAAAGTCTCACAGATTATATAATCTAACAATTGAATATTGTAAATACACTTGTCTTACTTCTCAATAAAAGGGTACTTTTCTATTAATTGGTGGTTGTCTCAACTTGGGCTGCTAAAACAAAATTCCACAGACCAACTTACACAACAAATGTTAGCTCTCATGGTTCTGGATTCTGGGAAGTCCAAAATGAACATGCTGGCAGATTCAGTTCCTGGAGAGGGCCCTCTTTCTAGCTTGCAGACAGCTGCCTTCTTACTATGTCCTCACATGGCATAGAAAAAGAGAATGAGCTCTCATCTCTCTTCTAATAAAGACACTAATCCCTTCATGAGGAGTCCTATCTTGGTCACCTCATCTAAACCCAACTATCTCCCCAAGGCCCACCCCCAGTGCCATCATGTTGGCGGTTGAGTTTTCAACCTATAAGTTTGAAGGGAACAAAAATTCAATCCATAACAATGGTCAGATGTATTTTTATTATGAATTATAAAAATTTAGCATTGCACAATAACCAAACTTGTGTTTTAAATTAGCCTAATATGCAGTTTTCTTTTTTATAGAAGAATAGTCACATCTTTGATTTCCAAATTGTTCAATTATAAATAGAAATAGGCTTCAGTTTAAAAAAAAAAAAAAAGTAAATTTAGAAATTGGTGGAGAAATGCTTAATTTAATTTTTTTTTCTCAGCATGAAAGGAATATATAATATTTATTCATGACGTAAACTCACTTAATGTCAGCAGTGTTTTGATCATAAACTTTAGTAAGGCCAAAAACCACTGGACAAATTTATCAGTTAAGGTACACAATAAGTTTGTTGCATCTGATCATTAAACCACAAGTCTTGACTATTGTCTGTTGAACTGCAAGTCTTGAATCCATTATTAAATATCCAGTTCATCTTTCTAATAGTGAAGGACAGGGAAGCCTGGTGTGCTGGAGTCCAAGGGGTCGCAAAGGGTCAGACACGACTTAGGGGCTAAACAACAACATCTTTCTAACCTTTTCCTCTGGGCTAAAATGTTCCAGCCTCTGTGTTTCTACTTCTTGTATCCGTGTAGGAGGTTGGACATAGCATCTGCCCCAGATCCTTCAACTGACACTTTTCCATGGCCTTACCTTTACCAACTAAGACCTTTTAATAGAAAAGTTCAGCTCTATTTGACTAGGCCAAAACAGCTGGCCCTTCCGTGTCCTCTCCTACACCGTTCCACTTGTTTTGTATTTATATGGTTTTGGGAAAGAGATTCTTGAGCTTCAAAGCTTAAGTAAAGGATGGTAAAGACATTGGCCGAGTGAGGAGTTTTATTTTGGATAGTGGGCCTTCTCAGTGCCCTAAATCTGAAGCTGGTAGCTCTTTGGGGAGTCTTCTTCCACCTCTTTGTGAGACAACTGGCCTATGGAGTCGACTGGCCTTCACAGAGAATAAAGCCAAAACAAAGTAGGAATTAAACCCAGTGACCTCAACATCCAGTAGCAAAATCCTCTCTTCTGTCATCAGAGGTAATTTCTATCTTTGAGTATCTTGAATAGCCATATTGTCCAGGTAATCTTTCCCAAGATAGGTGCTGTTTGAAAAAGACAAACATCGCATGATATCAGTTCTATGTGATTTCTAAAAAAAAAAACAATTGATACAAATGAACTTAATAAAGAAATAAACTCACAGACATTGAAAGCAAACCTATAGTTACCAAAGTGGATGGAGTGGGGAGAAGGTAGATAAATGAGGAATTTCAGATTAACAAATGCACACTACTATATATGAAATAGATAAACAACAAAGACCTCCTGTAGAGCATAGGGAACTATATTCAACACTTTGAAATAACCTATAATGGAAAAGAATCTGAGAAAGGTCATATATATATATATATAACTGAATATTAGTTTGCTGTGCAACTGAAGGGCTTCTCTGGTGGCTCAGACAGTGAAGAATCTGCCTGCAGTGAGGAGACGTAATAGACACTAGTTCGATCCTTGGGTCAGGAAGACCCCCTGGAGAAGGGAATGGCTACCCACTCCAGTGTTCTTGCCTGGAGAACTTCCTGACACTAATATAACCTGCACCTGAAACTAGTATAACATTGTAAATAAACTATACTTCAATTTTTTAAATGTATAAATAAAATATAAGCAATGTTTTTCTAAAGATAGGTGCGGTGTTAAGTTAGGCCTGGGCACCCTGAAGTCTACTGGAAGAATTCAGATAACATCAGTGATGTGGGCAAAATTATCTCCATTAAATATGCCTTTTAAAAAAGTTTCAGAGAGAAAAACAAGTATCATGTATTTATGTATATGGAATCTAGAAAAAAAAATATGGTAATAGATGAGCCTATTTGCAGAGCAGGAAGACAGACCAGACGTTAAGAAGGAACATGTGGACAGAGGGATATGGAGGAAGGGGAGGGTGAGACAAATTGGGAGATTGGGCTTGACATATATAAACTACCGTGGGTAAAAAATAGATAGCTGGCGGGAACCTGTTGGACACCTTAGGAAGCTCAGTGCTCCATGATGACAGGGATGGAATGCGGGGGGGTGGGTGTGTGTGTGTGAGAGGGAGGTCCAAGAGGGAGGGGCTATGTGAATGCATACAGTTGGTTCTCATTGTTGTAGAGCAGAAACTAACACAATATTATAAAGGAGGTACACTCCGATTGTTGTTTTGTTTTTTTTAATGAGGGAAAAATAGGTTTCGGATCCAATTTGTCCAATAGCCACTGCCAGGTCATCATGTCAGCAGAATAAAAGGTAATGTTTTTGTACGTCAGCTGTTTTTTAATCAAATAAGTAACTTCTTTTTTAGCCCATTTCTAGGTTTAGACCTGTAAAAATCTTTAACTTTTGTGATTCAACAAAAACATTTGATTGGGAGTCAATGCCTTTTTAGAACAAATTTACCTTCTGGCATGTTACTTTTGATAAGACTACAATATTGATAAAATGTCAAAGCCATTCTCCTCACTTGTGCATATTATGCTGAAAATGGCAGCTTTGACGTAAAACATCTGGTTATGAATTCGTTAGTGAACCTGTTACAGACAAAGCACATTAATTTATTTTTTCCTTAAAATTGTAATTTCAAAACATAGTTTGACTGGCAATTTATTTTCCTGTCCCTCTTTCTAAAACCTTTGTGTGTGTTTGGTATGGAAAGGGGAAAAAAGACATTTTAGTTGTTTTTTGCCTGAATGATCAGTCACTTCGGTCATGGCCGACTCCTTGCGACCCTATGGACTGTAGCCTGCCCGGCTCCTTCTGTCCCTGCGACTCTCCAGGCAAGAATACTGGAGTGGGAGTGGGTTGCTGTGTTTTCCTGCAGGGGAATCTTCCCAACCCAGGAGTCAAATCCGCATCTCCTGCGACTCCTGCATTGCAGGGGGATTCTTTACCTGTTAAACCAGCAGGGAAGCCCAGTTGCTTGTTAGGATAACCTAATAACTGGGTTTCAGTTATGAGTTCTTTTAAAATATAAATATAGTCTTCTTTTTTCTATTGCTTTTTCTTTGGAAGTTGCTAAAATCCCTTGAAATTAACTTATAAAATCTGAAAACCTAATATTTAATGTTAAGATTTTTCTCTAGATAAGGTGGTAATATTTTAGTCCTTAGTTTTTATCTTCCTCCTCTCCTAAACAGTAGAAAATACTACATTCATGGTTTTGGGTCTTTCTTGCTTTAATTATTCTTTAAAGGGAGTAAATATTTCTCAAGTTTCTACCTGCAAACTCCTTTATATATTTCATTCTCATTTACTAACCAAATCTCCTATCTGCACATGACCATCAAGTTCAAATGTCAGGTGCCCAAACCCCAATCTCTCTTGCACAAGTATTTACAGGTAGATAGCATCGCCCATCGGAGAAGGCAATGGCAATCCACTCCAGTACTCTTGCCTGGAAAATCCCATGGACGGAGGAGCCTGGTGGGCTGCGGTCCATGGGGTCGCGAAGAGTCGGACATGACTGAAGCAACTTAGCAGCAGCAGCAGCAGCAGCATCACCATCACCCATCAAGCTTCAATCCCAAATCACACTCGTCTGTTCCTTCTCCATACGCCCTGATATTTCTATTGCTAGCAATTCTCCCAGTTATGCAGACTTTAAGCTTTCAAGTTTTTTAGTTTGTGTTATCACTTTTTATACCATCTAAGATTTACTACTCAAAATGTCCAAAGGTCAGAATAGGATCTATGAGCATCACTTGGGAGTTTATTAGAAATGCAGATTCTCAGGCCCCATTCAATCTATACTGAATCAGAGCACACATTTTAATGAGATTCCCAGATGATTCAAAAACACATTAATAAATACTTTCAGAGCACTACTCTAACATTTAGAAGAAAGAGATCATCTCTCTTATCCATGGGACCTTAGCACATAGTGGCCACTCTGATCCTTGTTCACTGCCTGCCTGTGTGTATAACTGTTTCAACTAAAGAAATTCTTGACGAAAGTGAAAGAGGAGAGCGAAAAAGCTGGCTTAAAACTCAACATTCAAAAAACTAAGATCATGGCATCTGGTCTCATCACTTCACGGCAAATAGATGGGAAACATTGGAAACAGTGACAGATTTTATTTTCTTGGGTTCCAAAATCACTGCAGATGGTGATTGCAGCCATGAAATTAAAAGACGCTTGCTCCTTGGAAGGAAAGCTATGACCAACCTAGACAGCATATTAAAAAGCAGAAATATTACTTTGCCGACAAAGGTCCATCTAATCAAAGGTATGGTTTTTCCAGTAGTCATGTATGGATGTGAGAGTTGGACCATAAAGAAAATGGGAGTGCCAAAGAATTGATGCTTTTGAACTATAGTGTTGGAGAAGACTCTTGAGAGTCCCTTGGACTGCAAGGAGATCCAACCAGTCCATTCTGAAGGAAATCAGTCCTGAATATTCATAGGAAGGACTGACACTGAAGCTGAAACTCCAATACTTTGGCCACCTGATGCGAAGAACAGACTTACTGGAAAAGACCCTGATGCTGGGAAAGACTGAAGGCAGGAGGAGAAGAGGACGACAGAAGATGAGATGGTTAGATGGCATCACTGACTCGATGGACATGTGTTTGAACAAGCTCTGGGAACTGGTGATGGACCGGGAAGCCTGGCATGCTGCAGTCCATGGGGTTGCAAAGAGTCGGACACGACTGAGTGACTGAACTGAACTGTACATAATTGGGTCATAGCCCTCTTGCCTTCTCCAAATTCCTTTTTGCAGTTCTCTTCCATATCATCAATTTTTCCTTCTCTGCCAGTCATCTCCATCAGCATACAGGTTCTGCAAATGGTCATCAAAATGAACCAACAAACCTGGCTGATTTCAGCAAAAGCGGACTTTATTAAAAGGACACTGCAGGTGAATCACTGTCTCCTTGGCACTGCATGCAGGAATCTGTCACTAGCATTGTAGCCAGTATTGCCCACACAAACTTGAGCATCCTACAACCACTGCTGCACCAGAAAGTGCTTCTCCCACTCCCCACTTATCCCCTCCCAGCTCCAGTCTCCATCCAAGTGGGTATATCTGATTGGTGAAGCCTGCATCATGACCACACGCTACCTGATAGGGAGACTGGGAAGGAGTATCTAACATGTTCGGCATCTACAATAGAGGGAGGATACTGCCTCCCACCAAGAGTCATAATTTATAGTTTAGGGAATTTCAGAAATGCCCTTCAACTAAAAGGATTCAGATGTTATTGAAAGGTTAAAAAAATAATAATTCCATTTCTACCAAACTCATTTATCTTTTTTCAAAGTTTATTTTTTCCTTTCCTTTTGGTGGAATTAAAAAAGGTTGTCCACACTTGTCTTTATTTCCTCATATCCTATTCTACCCAATCTAGCATTGTTCCTCAAAAGCCATCATATTCCCAAATCCAGCAGACACTTCTCAGCTCACGCAGTTTAACCTTACAGTGTTATTGGATAGTCTCCCAGCTCCCATGAACTTATGGTCTCTTGGAATTTCACTTTTTTACAATTGCTTCAGCTCAGCTTCCTTTGCTGACTTTCCCTCTGCTCAATCTCTGTGTTTGTTTTCAGAGCTCTATCCCTTCTTCTTTAACTCCATTCACTCCCTAAGTATTCTTTCAACTTTTTCCTGGCTTAAAATTCTCAAATCTGATAATTCTTGCCTTTAGAAAAAAATCTACAGACTGTTTACTGAGCTCTAGAGTTTTGCATCTGCAACTGCTTACTTTGTACTTCTCCATGTATGTCTAATACATATTTTAATTTTAATATGTCCAAAGAGAATTCTTTAATTTCCCTCTCTAAATTTGTTCCTTATGAAGTCCCTCCAGTTTCAATAAAAGGCTTCATCATTCAGCTGGTGTTTAAGCCAAAAATCTCAGAATCATCCTTGATTTATTTTTCTTAAACTCTCATATCCCATTTATCCACAAGTCCATATTTTCTACCACCCAAATTCATTACAGCTCTCCATTCCCTACAGGCACTCCCCTAGTCTAAGCCATCACCATCTTTTGCTTATTCCCAAATTGCCATTTGAACTGGCCCATTTTTTCCTCTCCACCCTCAATTCATAGCCCCCTCTCCAAGCCCCCCACACAACTTTGCTCCGTTGATCACCTTCCTGTTCTTCAAACAAGCCAAGCTCTTTGCCATCCCAAGATTTTGCATTTTTCTTCTGCCTAGAGTGTCAGCAATACTAAATCCATGCCAGCTTATCCCATTCTGACTCCACGTTATCCTTCCAGATCCCTCTTGGTTTTTACCTTCCCTAAACTAGCCCACCACTTACCTTATCACCTCATTACCTTATCTTGCTTACTTTTCCTTTATAAAGCATTTTAAAATTCTGAAATTACCTTATTTACTAGTTTGGAGTGTTTCTCCCCTGACTAGAAGCAGTATCAAAGCAGAAACTTGTCTTTTTGATTCAAGTTTGTGTCCCATGGGATGTCTGATACACAGTAGGCATTCCATAAATATTTTGTTAAATAATTGAATTGATAATTAAATGAATGACTGATGTCATATTCCATTGAGATTCCCTAACCTTTTCATTCCTATCCAAATGACTCATCTTTACTCACTGGTGATAGCTTGATAGCTAGTTATCTAAGACAAGTTTTGTTCATTTACTTTTGATTCTGCCTGGGGTTATTAAACATTCTCCTTAATAATAATAACAATAATGCCTTGAAAAGCTAGTAAGAAAACCAAAGGTTATGATGCTGATATAACTCAGAATATCTCCTGGCTGATGTGGGCAGTAAGTGATGTTCACCCATCAATCATTTTTCCACTTCCTGCAACTGAATCTCCCTGGAGGAGTCATCAGATGCTCTCAATCTTGAAGATTGACAGGAAGTCCCTGCAGACACCAACTCTGCAACTTCAGGAGGGATCCTTGACACTAAGATTTAAAAGCCCCACTCTCAGAAAGATTTAGAAAACTCACAGGCTAAGTTCTAGTTATCGCAGCTTCTGGAACGGTGCAGAACATGAAGGTAAGAAAAAGTTTTATTTGAGACTTTTTAGCTATTTTATAAAAGCTGTATAGTGTTGTTTTTTTAACTCTTTCATATTTAATGTGTTTCAGAGTCAAACATTATGCCCTTAAAATATCAGATTCATTTGATTTTACAAAGAAAAAAATTCACTTATTCTCTTACATCCTCGTTTGGGTTAAATAATTAAAATAAAATATTTCTAAATAATTTTTTAAAAAGATCTCTTTGTGAAATTAACTAAATGATAAACTGGGGAACTCTCCCCTACATTCTGAGTGCTCAAACAAAACATAGCAAAAAAAAAAAAAGGCGGGGGATGTAATTGTCCAGGAGCCAAGGAAAAAAGTAGAAGATTCTATAGGCACAGAAATGACTTTGATCGTTTCATGCAGGGATTCAAAAGTCTGGTGGTAATGACCTTGACCTTCTTCCTGGTGTTTTCTTTCATGGGAAATTGCAACAGTGCTCCGCAGGTAATCACAAGCAAAACCTGGGGCTCCTCTGTGCGCTGGGTACGTCCTTCCTTCCTTCTTCCCTCCCCTCTAGTTCTTCCCTTCTTTTCCTTCTTTCTTCTCCTTCCTTCCCTTCCCTTTCTCTCGTTCCGTCCCCTCCCTTCTCGTTGATGTCTGATGCTGGGCTGGGCAGCAACGCCCCCCTAACTGCTTTCCTCCTCTTGGGTTGCAGAGGCTCTTTGAGAGAAGGAACTGGACTCCTCAAGCCATGCTCTACCTGAAGGGTGCACGTATGTTCCAAACACTTTGCTCTCCCGACAGTGGTAAACGGGGAGCCTCGGGGCGCCTGAATCCGCGGGACAGAAGGGGCCTGCGGGGAGAGAATCCTATCGAGTTCGTTCCCCCAAATAATTGAGGTCATTCTGGTCTCAGTTAATCAAGGAGAAAGGTCGAGGGTGGGGAGTGGGGTGGGGAGGATAATCAGAAATCCTCTAACCCAAACCGGAAGGCAGTTGGCTCTCGCTCAAAAGAAGATTGGGGCTTCCCAGGCACACCGCCCTGGCTGGTGAGCGAGACCGCCGCCAGCTCCGACGCGCTGGGGGAGGCGACGGCTTTCCCGGTGGTCTCCTCCCCCATCCGCGCCGGGGGCCCGGAGCCCCGGCTGGGAGCGCCCGGCCTCGCCGCCCCGGCTCGCCCGCTCCTGGTCCGGCAACTCCGATCGGCCGGGCCGGGCGGGCGCTGAGCCCTTGTCTCGCCTTGGCAGAGGGGCGCCGCTTCCTTTCCGACCAGAGCCGGAGGAAGGACCTCTCCGACCGGCCGCCGCTCGGTGAGTGCGCGGGAACCAGGAGGCCGCGGGCGCCAGGAGACCGCGCGGGTCGGGAGGGCGCACTCCGCCCCCGGGAAGGCGGGCTCCGGGGCCGCCCGAGGGAGAGCCGGCCCCGCGGCCCCGCTGACCTTAAGGATAGAGATCCGGTGGCGGGAGCCGCGGTTCCGCTCCAGACCGCGGGGGACTGGGGGAGTGGCGGGCGCGGGGTGGGGCGGAGAGGATGGGTGTGAGGGCTGTGCGTCTGCGCCTAGAAACGTGCCTCCCGTTTAACGCAGGGTCTTTACAAGGTTTCCTTTAAACGCTGTTGTTACCAATGTTATCATCATCGTCATTATTAAAATAGTGATTTGCCTCAAAACTTCAAACGCCTCTATTTTATTAGTGAAAAGAACTATCAAAAGGTTCAAAGCCAGAAGTAGTGAAGAAGTGGGGGGCCTTTAAGGATGCAGCCAGAGACTCTTTCACGGTAAACTTCCACGCCGTTGAATTAAAAAATAGCAATATCATTCATTTTGATAAGCATTCAGGATTGCTGAAAATTACCAAGTCTACTCGTTTTGAAAAATACCCAACACCGTTTTGAGCACATAGTAGGTGCTTATCAAATTTTCGTTTACCTTCTTCACGCCGGCACCTTATTTACTGTAGGAGGTAAAGGTTTGTTTTCCCACTTCAGAAGATAACCAAAATTCATGGTTTGTGTTGAATCAGGACGGTTTGTCTTCCACCAGCTTGTTTGAAACAGTTTTGAATATTCTTCAGATTCTCTTTCAGTCAAATAATTGCCTTATATGTGGCCAAGAAGGTAGATTATTTTCTCAAACTGCTTTGGAAGGAATAAGAAAGAACTAGACTCCAGGCAGAGTGTGTGTGTGTGTGTGTGTGTGTGTGTGTGTGTGTGTGTGTGTGTGTGTGTGTGTGTGTGTGTGTGTGTGTGTGTGTGTGTGTGTGTGTGTGTGTGTGTGTGTGTGTCGAAACTGCTTTGGAAGGAATAAGAAAGAACTAGACTCCAGGCAGAGTGTGTGTGTGTGTGTGTGTGTGTGTGTGTGTGTGTCGAAACTGCTTTGGAAGGAATAAGAAAGAACTAGACTCCAGGCATAAGAAAGAACTAGACTCCAGGCAGTGTGTGTGTGTGTGTGTGTGTGTGTGTGTGTGTGTGTGTGTGTGTGTGTGTCGAAACTGCTTTGGAAGGAATAAGAAAGAACTAGACTCCAGGCAGTGTGTGTGTGTGTGTGTGTGTGTGGAAACTGCTTTGGAAGGAATAAGAAAGAACTAGACTCCAGGCAGTGTGTGTGTGTGTGTGTGTGTGTGGAAACTGCTTTGGAAGGAATAAGAAAGAACTAGACTCCAGGCAGTGTGTGTGTGTGTGTGTGTGGAAACTGCTTTGGAAGGAATAAGAAAGAACTAGACTCCAGGCAGTGTGTGTGTGTGTGTGTGTGTGGAAACTGCTTTGGAAGGAATAAGAAAGAACTAGACTCCAGGCAGTGTGTGTGTGTGTGTGTGTGTGGAAACTGCTTTGGAAGGAATAAGAAAGAACTAGACTCCAGGCAGTGTGTGTGTGTGTGTGTGTGTGGAAACTGCTTTGGAAGGAATAAGAAAGAACTAGACTCCAGGCAGTGTGTGTGTGTGTGTGTGTGTGTGGAAACTGCTTTGGAAGGAATAAGAAAGAACTAGACTCCAGGCAGTGTGTGTGTGTGTGTGTGTGTGTGGAAACTGCTTTGGAAGGAATAAGAAAGAACTAGACTCCAGGCAGTGTGTGTGTGTGTGTGTGTGTGTGTGTCAAAACTGCTTTGGAAGGAATAAGAAAGAACTAGACTCCAGGCAGTGTGTGTGTGCAGTGTGTGTGTGTGTGTGTGTGTGTGTGTGTGTGAAAACTGCTTTGGAAGGAATAAGAAAGAACTAGACTCCAGGTAGTGTGTGTGTGTGTGTGTGTGTGTGTGTGTGTGCGTGTGTGTGTCGTTCAGTCGTGTTTGACTCTTGCAACCCCCCCAGGCTCCTCTGTCCATGGAATTCTCCAGGCAAAAACACTGGAGTGAGTTGCCATTTCCTCCTCCTGGGATCTTCCTGACCCAGGGATCAGACTCCAGGCAGAGTCCCGTCTAAACTTTTCCACTCAAGCATCCCATTTTAACCTCTGAGGGGGAAAATTCCTCCTGGGCTCTTTATCTTAATCCTCCTTGCTTTAGTGAAATTTGCTGTAGTATATATAGTTTAAATTCTCTTCCATTCCCCGTCATACACAATATAACCAATTGTAAGTAATGTCCAAGGAAAGTGTGAAATGTTTCAGCTTTTAAAAATCAGTCTGTGCAAGGGGCTCTTTGCTGAGCAATCAAAAAGCTATTTCACAGAGATTTTTCTAGCATTATAGCATAGTAGAATAAGACTTCCCTATGTGAATATTTAGGATTCCCTGGTGACAGATGGTGGGGAAGATGCCCTGGAGAAGGAAATGGCAACCCACTCCAGTATTCTTGCCTGGGGAATCCCATGGACAGAGGAGCCTGGTGGGCTCCATGAGGTTGTGGAGTTGGACACGACTGAGCAACTAACAGTTACTTACTTATATGAATGTTTAAGTGCTAATAGAACCTGTATATGTTTTTTCATTTCTCCAGAAAGACGAAGCCCAAATTCCCAACGACTAACTCTTCCAGAGGCAGCAGCTGTACTATTGGCTTTTTTGCAGAAACCACAAGAAGGTACAAGCATAGTAAACTCTTTTAACTGCAGGACAGAGAAGCTTTGAGTGCTTTGAGTGCTGTGTTGGGTGCAACAAAGTTGCTTTTATTTATTTAGATTTTAAAAAATAATTAACAGTTGCCCAGGCCATCAGAAATTAACAGAAATGTTTATTATTTACAGACTACCATATTTCTCATTATAGTGAGTCCCAAGAATGTAGAAACATTTCCTTGATGAGATGGTGGGATTTCATGTTAATTTCATAATCCATAGCCTTTTGGAGCTTTTATTTTTCTTAGAATCCTAGAGACTCCAACTTCATTATTTTATATTTGAAAAAACTGAGGCCAAGTAATCACAAATCCAGTTACTTGCTATTAAAATTTGAAGCAAATGAAATAGCTGAAAATCATTCATTTTTAACTTACAAACAGGGCAGTTTCTTATGGTTCACCCTAAGAGATATGGGCTAGTTCTGATGCTAAATGCTAAACCTGTGTGATTTGTGTTTCACTATTCTACTTCTTGGATTTTCCCAATGGCTCAGTGGGTAAAGAATCTGTCTGCAGTGCAGGAGACACAAGGAGACTCAGGTTTGATCTCTGGGTTGGGAAGATCCCCTGTAAGAGGAAAATGGCAGCCCACTCCAGTATTCTTTCCTGAAAACCCCCATGGACAGAGGAACCTGGTGGGCTATGGTCCGCGGCGTCACAGAGAGTCGGACATGACTGAGCAACTGAGCATGCACACATACAGCTTCTTGCGTGCCAGGATTAGGTGTGATCTTCAAATAGAGATTCTCTGTCCATGTGGCATTAAAACCACTGTTTGCATTAAGGCATCTTGTAACACATTAGCCTGGACTTTGGAATATAACAGGACTGGGTTCAGATCCTGGCCTGAGTGTTTTCCTATCTGGGTGGCCTTAGTGTCATTATTGTAAAATGGAATAATGACATCCATGGGCAGGGTTGCTCTAAGAGCCAAATGAAACAAAGTATGTAATTTTGTATTAGTATTAACAATAGAGGTCATCAAAGCATAATAAATAGACCTAGACATTTTGCTCTCAAAAACTGTAATGATGCCATATTTATGATATGATTTACATGATAAAATGTATAAAAAAATACAGTGAGTAGTGTGTGCTCACTCGTGCCTGACTCTCGGCGACCCCATGGACTGTAGCCAACCAGACTCCTCTGTCCATGGGATTTCCCAGGCAAGAATACTAGAGTGGGTTGCCGTTTCCCCCTCGCAGGGATCTTCCTGACTGAGGGATCAAACCGGCATCTCCTGAATTGGCAGGTGGATTCTTTACCCCTGAGCCACCTGGAAAGCTCTCTGGTGGTCCAAGCACAAACTGCTGGCCTGCTGCTCTGATGCTCGTGCTGATGAAGAAAACCCTGTGCTCACAGCCTGGTATTGGATGGGCGATGTCTGGGAAAGGAAGAGAGCGGAAGGTTCTTTCTGGCTTCAGACTTACAGCTTTGTTGTGGAAAAACAAAACAAAAACAACCCTACAAGAAGTAAATGGAAGAGACGGGGATAAAGAGGTTTTTTGAACTCAGAGCTAAGTGGGGGTTGACTTGGTTGCATGGAGGAGATGATACTACTTAATTCAGCAAATCTGCATTGATGTCTGCTAGGTGCCAGGCACTGTGGCAGATAGAGAAAAAAGCAGGTTAGGCAAAAAAGCAAAAATGAGAAGGACTGCCTGGTGGTCCAGTGGTTAAGACAGCATCTCCTGCATTGGCAGGCAGATTCTTTACCACTAGCACCACCTGGGAAGCCCAGTACATTTATTAATAATTCATTCATCCATAATAAGTGAATTACCTCCTAGGATTATCCACTTTTATCATCCATACTTTACAGATGAGGAAATAGAAGCACAGAAAGATTGAGTAGCTTGCCCACTCTCGGGAGGCAGGAACATACTTGAACTGAGCTGATAAACAGGAGGTAGCTGATTCTTCATCTGAGAATTAATCACGTGGTCTATGGATTTTTAGCAGAGAGGGAACATTGTAAAGAAGATGTAACTGGTTATGGCTCATAGGGTAACCATCAGAGCAGGAACAAGAGCTACAATATGAGAACATCTACTGGGTGTCAGATGTTAATGTCATCCTTGTAGCTCAGAAAACTGAACTTTCTGGAGTGTATATCCTTTCCTAAGGCCATGCAGTTAGTAGGAAGTGATATGGGGAGTTTAACTCAGAGCTGTGGGAATCTGTAACTCTTGCCATCTCTCAAGTGGATGGTGATAAGAGGACGGCTGGAGAGGGGAGTCAATGAGAAACTAGGGCAGTCATTCAGGAGTAGAGTCATGAAGTCAGTGGGGATAGAGGCTCAATGCTGAGGCATACCACAAGGAGAGCAGACAACACAGGGTAACTATTTGCTAAAAGCATAAAACAGAATGGATAAGCGACCAGGTCCTACTGTATAGCACAGGGAACTGTATCAAATATAGCAGAATGCTTAGTAAGAGTACAGAAATCAGAGGAGGAGGAAGATTGTGTTGGGTAGGAAGGGTCTTTAAAGAGGAGTGGGGTGGGGGTGTGGGAGGGAGACTCAAGAGGGAGGGGATATATGTATACTTATAGCTGATTCACACTGTACAGCAGAAACTAACACACCACTGTAAGCAGTTATCCTCCAATTTAAATTTTTTTCAATTAAATAATAATAAAATAAATTGCGGTTCACAAATCTTTCCCTCGCCCTGCCCAGTGGTGTGATTTACTGCTGCTGTGCCCATTCTGAAACCTTGTTTGGAGGGAATTTGGGAAAGGAAATTAGACTGCAGAGGTAAGAGAAAGTGGACGCTTGCTGGCATGGCCTTCAGAATTCTTGCAATGAAAAGGTGAGAAATAGTTGAGTCATGGGTAGAGGATGCTGCATCCAACATTTGGCATTCTTACTGAGTTTTGAAGTCAGTAGGAGGACAGCACAAGTTGAGATGAGTGGATCGTGAAGTCTTAGATTTCATTGCTGGGAAGATTTGCAGAGCCAGAAAGGAAAGTGAGCTGGAAGGGAGAAAGGAGAGCTTGTTTTAAAGAGAAAGAGAAGGGAAACTTCCCTGACAGTCCAGTGTCTGAGACTTTGAGCTCCCAAGGCAGGAGGCCTCTGGTCAGGAACTAGGTCCCACATGCCACAACTCAGACCTAGCACAGCCAAATAAATAAATATTTTTTAAAAAATAAAGAGGAGAAGAAGGATCTTCATTAGAAACTACAGGAGGATTTGACTCTAGGTCTCCATTTCAAGTCTTTTGGAAAAATAAATTCAAATTTTTAGGTCTTTAAGTTTCTGAAGTGGCTTGTCTCTGATGATGAAATTAGAAAACAAAATTTTATTAGTCTAAATTGATGGGAAATTTTGTATTCTTACATGATAGATTAATCAGTGTTCACCTTTATATTTTTGTTCTGAAGTCCCTAGATATGATTTGAACTGACTCTTTGTGACCTCATGGAAATTCTTCAGGCCAGAATACTGGAGTGGATAGCCTTTCCCTTTTCCAGGGGATCTTCCCAACCCAGGGATCAAACCCAAGTCTCCCACATTGCAGGTGAATTCTTTACCAGCTGAGCCAGAAGGGAAGCCCTTATTTTAAGTAGTGGATTATTGTTTCAATGGAGGATATACAGGGATGATTCCTTTCTTGGCTTTTTTTTTTCCTTTCCTTTAAATACACACTGCCCTATATAAAACAGATCACTAATAAGGACCTACTGTGTAGCACAGAGAACTCTACTCAATACTCTGTAATGACCTATGTGGGAAAAGAAGTAGATACATGTGTATGTGTAACTGATTCACTTTGCTCTACAGAAGAAACTAACACTATAATAAATTTTTTAATGTTTTAATTTAAAGAATAAATAGAGCATCTGATTTTCTGCAGTACTTTGAAGTTTGGTAACAATCCAGGTTAAACTAACTCAGATATTCCAACTATAATGTAACTAACTAGGGGAAAGTGGTTTTCTCTATAGGTGACCTTAGACAAAACGAACAGTGAAATTTTGCCTCTGGTGACTTCCTCTCCCTTCCCCATTGTCAGTTTCAGCCCTTAGACCCAGTTTTAATTCTAGGAATCTAGTGTCCTCTCAGTCTACTATTCCCACACAAGAGGTGATTCCTCCTGCTCTGAAGTTTTGCAATCCCATCCAGCTAACAAGTGTCCCTTCTTTTTGTCTTCCTTCCACCCCAGGCCTCTAGTTCAGCTAATAAGAGAATATGTGTTCCTTTGGCATCTTTCCTAACCAAAGTGCATTTTAACAGGAAATATAGAAACAGTGGGAAATATAGCACCAGGTGGTGCTAGTGGTAAAGAATCTGCCAGCCAGTGCAGGAGATGTAAGAAACTCGGGTTTGATCCCTGGATCAGAAGATCCCCTGGAGGAAGTCATGGCAACCAACTCCAGTATTCTTGCCTGGAGAATCCCATGGACAGAGGAGCCTGGCAGGCTACAGTCCATAGGGTCGCACAGAGTCAGACATGACTAAAGCAACTTAGCATGCATGCACACATAGAAACAATACCTTGATGCGAGTGCATGGTTCTATTAGTGGATATTTTAGACACAAGGCATGTTTAGAGAAAGACGTGGCCTTTTTGGATTTCTACCAAACACACCATGTAAATTCATTCACTGTGGAGACCCACCTGTTAGATATGAATTCTCTGATGGGTCCCAAGCTGAGGGAGGAAATTTTGTAACAAAATCAATCAGAATCCAATCAGGGGGCATTCTGTAGCAGAGGGCATGAGTTGACATAATGTAAGGGGGGCGAATCAAATGTTTACTTCCTGAAGGTCTCTTCATCTTGTGTCTTCTTCTTGTAAAAAACAGGATGTGTTTATGTTATGTATTTTTTTCCCCTTACAGCTGGAGTAGAAAACTTGGATCAAACCAGATTCCTAGAAGACAGTCTGCTAAACTGGTGACAATATACCGGATTCCATTCAATTATCATTCTATTCTTGTTGAAAACATGAGCCATGTGAATAAAGTCTGTGGACCCTTTTTCCTTCATTTGTAATCTTAGGATCATGTGCAGCCAGTTTTATTCTTCCAGAAGCTAAAGTGATGCTGCGTTCTTAGAACATCACTGCTTTCTTCCATGACCTCAGGTCCTGTTTAGATCACCTGGTATCTTACTCTTGAATTTAACCCACTTATAGTTATTAGGTTGAAGACTCTTTAAAGTGTTCCTTCTTTTTGTTACAATACCCATCTTGATTTAATCATTCTTAGTTTGTTTTTTTTTTCCATTTTATTACCCACTTGCATTGTCTTAGCACTCAACAGTGAATCTCCTCTCCTTTCCCCCCCTTTCCTCACCTCCAAGGAGAGAGAGGTGGGAAGCATGGGAGGATGGGAAGGAGTGAAATGTGATTGTTAGTATCCAGGAGAGGTGAGTTGTCAGGGGGGATGACTGGGAAGAAGCCCTGTGATCAGTCAGGACACTGCAGTTGCTGAGGATGGGGACCCTTGGTGAGGCAGGAGTCAGTGGAAGGTTCTACAGCGGGGTGCTTCCCCTGTGCTCTCTGGGGATTTCCTTGAATTCAGTTTAGAAACAAGGATCTAAAAATTACTGGAAAATAAGATGGAAACACACTCCACTCCTGGATATATTGTACAAAAGAAATGAATCATTTTTTTTAGAGCCATTTTCCTTGGCTAAGCAGATTCAAGGATTGCTTACTCTAACTGTCTAGAACTTGAGGCTTTATTTGCCCCTGGAGGAGGAAATAACAACCCACTCCAGTGTTCTTGCCTGAGAAATCTCAAGGACAGAGGAGCTTGGCAGGCTGCAGTTCACAGGATTGCAAAGAGTCAGACATGACTGAGAGATTAAGCACGCACTAGACTTTATTTGCATTAAAACATAACATAAAGACACCCTGAGAATGTAAGTGCATGATACTATGCCTCGTTTATTCAGGTTTTAAAGTCAACTATAAAGTCGACAGTTTTTCAGTACTGTCTGAAAAATAAAATATGCACTACCTACAGCAAGCATATAGTATATTTATTTGGAATTACAATATGACCAGCATGTTAATTATTTCTGACTTAATTAATTGAAAGTTGTTACTGATAATTGTCATAAGTGGAAAGCATTGTCAATTCTTATTATCATCAGTACATAAGCTATTAGTAGGTAAAGAATATCATTATATGAATATCTCTGTAACTTGGAATTACAGTTTTATTGTATTACGTAAACAAAAGCCTATATGTAAGATGTGTCTGTATCTCACTTTATAATTGAATAATGAAACTATTTTCAAGTTAATGTAACACAGATCTCTGCCAAAAACTTAATATGCTAGCATTAAAAAATTCTTTGTGGCATTATAATAGACGCCTGTCATTAATTATTATTTGATTTTAAAATGGATTTTCTAGATAGTATAAATGTCTAGTCTATTGAGAATTATTTACTCACCTGACATAGATTTGCACATTTGAACTACTTAAATACTATGTCTATTTGCAGAATACATTTAAAGTCTATCTAACAAAGTAATTCTTCCACCTAGAACAATCTCAAGCATTTCCCACTAAAACAGAGCTTTTATAAGCTGTCTAAATGGCCAACAGTTGTTAAAATATTATCAGCTCCAATATTAGAAGTATTTTAATTTCTCGAACATTCTTCTGCTATAACGATGTGTTCATTAACAGTAGTTGCATAAAGACCCCTATGCCTGGTTTGCTCTAACCTTCTATCTCTCCTGGAATGTCTTTGCAATTCTCTTTATTGCTGCCTTTTCAAAACTGAAATGAATCAAGTGATCAGTGGTCAAAATTTTTCATTGTATGACTTGTATTTTATTTATAATTTTTCAGAATTATTCAACCTTCTGCTTCACTTTTTTAAACATTTGAGTATAGTTGCTTTATCCCTGGAGAAGGATATGGCAACACACTTCAGCATTCTTGCCTGGAGAATCCCATGGACCAAGGAGCCTAGAAGGTTACAGTTCATATGGTTACAAAGAGTTGGACACAACTGAAGCGACTTAGCACGCATGCATGCATAGTTGCTTTATAATTTGTGTTAGTTTCTGCTCTACAACAAAGTGAATCCGCTATATATATATGTGTATATATATCCATATATCCCTCCTCTTCAGTCTCCCTCCCACCACCCCCCATCCCACACCTCTAGGTCATCATATAGCAACTTCACACTAGCTATCTGCTTTGCACATGGTAATGTGCACGTGAGTGCTACTCTCTCAGTTCATCCCACCTCCCTTTGAGTAACTCATCCCACCTCTCAATTCATTCCACCCTCCCTTCCCCCTGCCCCTCATGTCCACAAGTCCATTCTCTACGTCTGCGTCTCTATTTCTGCCCTCCAAATAGGTTTGTATGGTCTGTACTTTAAAACTGGGAAATGTTTGCCTCCTATCCATATCTACGTCCTAAAATACCCCACTTTTGGATTGGCCTTGCAGCCACTTTCATACTCTCCAGTTGCTCTCGCCCTCTTTGCTCTATATCCTTCTTCCCCTGTGGCTACGTGGCCTGCAAGTGGGATCGCAATTATCCGCTGTTTCCCTGGGCTTCCCCAGTGGATGCCATCTCTCCCCCAAGTCCCACATCACCATGGTGATCCTAAACAAGGAGAGAAGGAGATAGGTCCTAACAGGTTACCTCCAAGTAGCATTTCTTCTTTACCTGCTGATGAGAAATAAAAGTCTATATCCCACCAAACCTGAGTTACATTATTTTTACCTTGGCCTCAGGAGAAAGGGCAATTGGGAATGCAACTTGCTGGTTTCCTCTTACTGGACTATAAATTCCTTAAGGAAATGTTCATGTCTAATTTGACTTCATCCTTAAAACCGTAATGTGAAATGGGCAACTGTGTCTCCCACATTACTTTGGAGAAATTTAGTCTCCCCATAAGATGTCTCTTTGAATATCTTCAAGTATGCACTTAACCAATCCCTCTTCTGAGACCTCCTGAAAAGCTATTTGAATAGCACTTGTAATATTTTATATTCCCATCTGTATATGTAAAGCCAGCTCTATTCACCCTTCTTCCTACCATTGAAGGAAAGCAAAGCAAGGCAAAGTCGCTCAGTCGTGTCCGACTCTGCGACCCCATGGGCTGTGGCCTACCAGGCCCCTCCGACCATGGGATTTCCAGGCAAGAATACTGGAGTGAGTTGCCATTTGCTTCTCCAGCCATAGAAGGAAGGGTCATACAATACATTAAAAAAAGTCTTGCTGTCAGCTGGCCAAGCACACAGTTTTCTATAGTTCCTGACCTCCAGTTTATGGATACATACATGTTTTTTCTTTCTTTTTTTGACCTCGATCCATGGCATGTGGGAATTTTGTTCCCTAACCAGGGATTGAACCCACACCCCCTGCATTGGAAGCGTGGAGTCTTCACAACTGGACCACCAGGGAAATCCCATACATTCTTTATTTTTTCCTTTTTTATACATACATTTTTTAAGAGCATCAATTTTCTTACCTCTGTTTCTTTCATTAAAATTGTGTATAAGGCACTACGATAGGCACAGAGTCATCTAATGATCCCATTGGTTGTTCCTCACTGAGCTTTGTCAAACTTGGGAAGATGACAGCCAAACACTGAACTTTGTCAGTCTTGGGGAAAAAACAACTAAACACAAGATTTGTCAGTTTTGGGGAAATGACAACTAAGTGCCTAGAGCAAAGGGTTGGCGTCAGATGGCAGCAGCTGTCTGAAGAGAGGACCAAATGCAGGGTAGAAATTGATTCCTACACATGCCACTGGGAGCCAAGTGTTTGCAAACCAGTCTTTCCCCATGACCTGCACCATTTGCACTCATTTCTAATCAGAAAACTATTCTTTCATTTAAAAAAAAAAACTTGAATTTTAAAGTTTTAAGTATTTAAGTATACTTAAGTATTAAATACTTAAGTATTTAAGTATTTTAAGTATTTAAGAAGTAATACTTCTTAAAGTATTAAGAAGTTATAGCTTCTATAGAGTTCATGCTTTCACCATTTACCAATCAAGAGGATCACTTGAATACACACATCACAACAGCACATCACTTTACTAGGGATATATTTTCATAGTTATTGCAAGAGTGAAACCCATTTTTATCATGAGATCTTTCTGGTGCTTCAGCAAATGGGTGTTTGAATTGTAATACAAATCTATTTCATATTTTGCTTTTCTAATTTCCTCTGCAGAGCTTTCCAAACTGCTCTGCAGATGCTGGGTTAGTTGGAAGCCATTGGGCATTTTTTAAGAAGTAGGCTTTAGGTACCTTTTTTTCCTTCCCCACAAACCTCTAAGTGAGGGAGTTAGCCATGATCTTCCATTTTGGTCTGAGATGTTGACAATAGAAGAGCTAGAATTCAGTTTCCACTAGTCTTTCATGATCTGATTCCAGCTTGTGCTTCCTCCAGCCCAGCATTTCTCATGATGCACTCTGCATATAAGTTAAATAAGCAGGGTGACAATCTACAGCCTTGACGTACTCCTTTGCCTATTTGGAACCAGTCTGTTGTTCCATGTCCAGTTCTAACTGTTTCTTCTTGACCTGCATACAGATATCTCAGGAGGCAGGTCAGATGTTTGATATTCCCATCTCTTTGAGAATTTTCCACAGTCTGTTGTAATCCACACAGTCAAAGGCTTTGGCATAGTCATTAAAGCAGAAGTAGATGTTTCTCTGGAACTCTTGCTTTTTTTATGATCCAACGGATGTTGACAATTTGATCTCTGCTTCCTCTGCCTTTTCTAAATCCAGCTTGAGCATCTGGAAGTTCTTCTTTTAACTTATAAATTTATATGCAGAGTACATCATGCGAAATGCTGGGTTGGATGAAGCACAAGCTGGAATCAAGATTGCTGGGAGAAATATCAATAACTTCAGATACGCAGATAACTCCACCCTTATGGCAGAAAGTGAAGAACTAAAGAGCCTCTTGATGAAAGTGAAAGAGGGGAGTGAAGAACTTGGCTTAAAGTTCAACTTTCAGAAAACTAAGGTCATGGCATCTTGGTCCCATCACTTCATGGCAAATGGATGGGGAAACAATGGAAACAGTAACAGACTTTATATTTTGGGGCTCCAAAATCACTGCCAATGGTGACTGCAGCCATGAAATTAAAAGATGCTTGCTCCTTGGAAGAAAAGTTATGACCAACCTAGACAGCATATTAAAAAGCAGAGACATTACTTTACCAACAAAGGTCCGTCTAGTCAAGGCTATGGTTTTTTCAGTAGTCATGTATGGATGTGAGAGTTGGACTATAAAGAAAGCTGAGCACTGAAGAATTGATTCTTTTGAACTGTGGTGTTGGAGAAGACTCTTGAGGGTCCCTTGGACTGCAAGGAGATTCAACCAATCCATCCTAAAGGAAATCAGTCCTGAATGTTCCTTGGAAGGACTGATGCTGAAGCTGAAACTCCAATACTTTGGCCACCTGATGCGAAGAGCTGACTCATTGGAAAAGACCCTAATGCGGGAAAGACTGAAGGCAGGAGGAAAAGGGGTCAATAGAGGATGAAATGGTTGGATGGCATCACTGACTCGATGGACATGAGCTTGAGTAAACTCTGGGAGTTGGTGATGGACAGGGAAGCCTGGTGTGCTGCAGTCCATGAGATCGCAAAGACTTGGACATGACTGAGCAACTGAACTGAACTGCATGATCTGATACACTGTCGTTGTTTCTTTTCCTTCTTTAAAAATAATACGTTATTTATTTATTTATTTCTGGCTGTGCTGGGTCATGATTGCTGCACACAGCCTTTCTCTAGTAGCAGCAAGTGGGGACTCTTCTTTGTGGTGCGTGGACTTCTCATTGCAGTGGTTCCCTCTGTTGTGGAGCATGGGCTCTAGGCGCTTGGACTTCAGTAACTGTGGCCCATGGGCACAGTTATGCCATGGCATGTGGAATCTCCCAGACCAGAGATTGAACCCATGTCCCCCCTGCATTGGCAGAAGGACTCTCAGCCACTCTCAACCATTCTCAAACAGGGACCACCAGAGAAGTCCCTGTTTCTCTTTATTGCCATCAACAACCCAAAATTGAGCAGATCTAAAGAAAACCTCTACAGACCTGGGCCAACCAATAAGCCAACCAAGGCGTTCTCTGTTATAGAAAAATAATCCACAGGTGAATGTGGGGTTCTTTTTGTTTTTTGCCAATTTAGGTTTAACTACATTCAAAACATTAATATGTTTAACTACAACCATTCAACAATATCTCAGAGACACTGTCCTCCTTATAATAGACTCTCTATTTTCTTTTGCTAATATTTTTTAAAGATAGTTTTAAATGTTATCCTTCATAAGGCACTATTTTATAGTGTTTTTGAACATATTATTTAAATGCCTAAAAGTATTTTAAACAAGACATTATCAATGCAGTTAAACTTTAAATATTGATATATTTATTCATATGGATTTAACAATTTATCCCCCATGAAAGACTAACCAAGTTTTCAAAAAGAGTTTCCTTTTACACAATAGAAAAAACTGATGTAGTCAGGTGGCACAGTACAGATAACATCTTCCCACCATTAATTTGAGAAGTGACCTTGTATATTTGCATTAACAGAGCAAGATCCAGATTTTGGATAGCTATTGTCTTATGGAATTTAATGCAAAAGTAAGCTTAAATTCATGGTTCTGATTCATGTGAAAAATAAAAATAATCACTAAAGGCCAAATTATTTAAAATATAAACATAGAACACATTCAAGGCTAAGGTCAGGATCCTTTGGGGGTGGGATGGCAGACTTGTTTAGTAGGTATAGAAGCTGTATAAACACTAAGCAAAGGGTTATGGTGATGATAATTTAAAAATCGACATTAAGAAATGAAAATCCTTACCGCTTAAAATAACCATTTTTAAAAACACTTCCAGTCTTCTTCCTATAATTAGGTCATGTTTCTCATGACCTAAATTGACTGGGGAAAAGGAATTGCGGAAAATAACTGGGATTTCATTATAAATTACCAAATTGCAATTCACTTAACCTCCTCCACTTTTTAGGCAGAGAATAAATCTCATTGTAACACTGAGAGGGAGAGAGTGAAACGTGTGGCATTTCCATTTCTATCAATAATCATTCTTACTATGTTCTCACTAAGTTAGCCTGTTGGACCAGAATTCAATTCTTGTATTCTCCGTGCTGCTTCTTCTTCCCACGAGGAACGTGACTCAGAGAAAACGGCGACTTGATGTTTAACCGATCCCTTTCGGCCTCTTCTTCCTCGTCGTATCTCTCATTCTCATTGTCATCCTCCGCATCGCTGCTCTGAGGACTGGAGGCCTGAGATCCCGAAGGCGACGGTGGTACCGAGGAGGGTCTGGGATACTTAAACCCTTCTGTCTGCCAAAGCCAAAAATAAGACACGAAACATCAGAAGGACTTCTTGATTTTTCAGTGAGGTAAACACTTGGCACGTGCATTTAATAAAATCACAGTTGGATATTTTTTGTGGTCTGTTCAGGGTCTATTAATTTTGATTTAATTTGACTCTGGTACCACCAAGTTCAAGAGAGATTCTAAATAAATAGCTTCATTTTACGGAGCACTGAAATGTGCCAGGTGCTATGTGTATGTGTTATCGTATTTAATCTCCAACCAATCTGTTCCTCCCGTTTACAGAAGAAAATTGAGGGTCCAAGAGGGTCCAAATGATTTGCTCAAGGTCTTAACAGCAAATGGTAGAGCAAAGATTGGTTCCAGAAGACCTGAATATTTTCAGAGCCTCTACAGACCTGGGCCAACTAATGGGCCAGTCAAGATGTTCACTGCAATCTAAGTGTAACAATTCTCACTTCTGGAAAAAACTCATCCTTGGGTGAATGTGGGTTTGTTTTTGGTTTTTTTTTTTTGGTCAGTTTAGGTTTAACTACATTTAAAACATTGTGCTGCAGTTCATGGGGTCACAGAGTCCGACACGACTGAGTGACTGAACTGAACTGAAAACATTCATACATTTAACTACAATCATTCAGCAATGTCTCAGAGATACTGTCCTTATTATAATTAAGTAGGCTATTTATTTTTGCTAGTATTTTTACAATGATGTCTGGGATGATCTGGCTGTGACTACTTGAGAGCCTTTAATATCTACTGCCATGATACCCTGTTGAGATTATCAGTCTCTATTTCATCCTTCAGATTTACTCAATCAAACTGCAGAACATGGGCAGCCTGCATATCCACGGACAGCCACCACTAGAAAGATTCCTGGAAGCCAGGCCACTTCGTTGACCTCAAAATTCCACCAGTTCCATTTATTTCAGTTAATGAGCATTTATCACTAGGTTTTAATCAATTGCCCTTCTACCTAAGATGCACTGAGATAACTCAGTTGATAAACAGACATGAGCACCACCTATAGGACAGACACCCTAATGCCACTGGGGCAATGAAGATGAAAAACATGATGCTTCATCAATCAGGAAAACAAATGTAACAGCACTTGTCATTCTGAATTTCAACTATTTTTAGACACTGTTATGTCATATATGTACAATGACTTCAAGACTCATACTTTACCTGAAAGCAATACAAAACAAGAGAAAAAAAAAGCTGAGTCCTGTACTTACCATAGGAGTTCGATACTTATTTAGTTGAATTAGTTGAATAAATGGATGAATATAGCTGAATTATCATTCAGGGCAGTGACCACCTCTGAATAATCTAAGCAAGTCGCTCTGAGGACATGGACATGGGAACTGAAATTTATATACTGAGGGATTTATGAAACCCTTTCATTTTCTCTATTAGCAACTTTTACCTCAGGTTAGCTCTCTAGATCTGGTCCTCCAACACCAAATAAAGGTGAACATAAGGTATTGGGCAAAATTGCTTATGGTAAAAATGATTCCTGATTGTAAAACTACATCTACATTTGGAGTATCTACAAATACTTGACAAAGATCTCTAGCTTTTAGAAATCCTTGAATTTGATGACTCTTATAACTGGTCACAATCCTTGCAGAGACCACAGAAGCTTACCAGTGAAGATTTACATGAGATGTTGGCTCTTGTGGGGCGTGGAACTACTAAGCTAAAATAGATCTCATGGTCAACAGCAGGGGTTTCATCTTTTTGCACCTAAGTGTTCACCTGGTAGGGAGGGGACAGAGAAGTTTAGCTCTTGGACCGCTGTGTAGACTGCTGTAAGGACTTATTCCATTGAAGAGAGAGGTCTGATACTGCTCTACCTAGAGCTGTGTGTCCTTCTAAGTAAATGTGATGACAAGTAGTCTGTTCTAGTTCATGAACATAAATGTCTCAGGTGACTTTAGAGGAAGACTCCCTGGTGGGCATGGCTGAATGGAACAGAAATGGTCATCTAGTCCAGTTTCTTCTATGGTGCTTGAAGTCTCTCTATTATTCTTGCCGAGTCATCAACCCGGAGAAGGCAATGGCACCCCACTCCAGTAACTCTTGCCTGGAAATCCCATGGACCGAGAAGCCTGGTAGGCTGCAGTCCATGCGATCACTAAGAGTCGGACACGACTGAGCGACTTCACTTTCACTTTTCACTTTCATGTTTGGAGAAGGAAATGGCAACCCACTCCAGTGTTCTTGCCTGGAGAATCCCAGGGACGGGGATGCATGGTGGGCTGTCATCTATGGGGTCGCACAGAGTCAGACACGACTGAAGTGACTTAGCAGCAGCAGCAGCAACCAATATTTAAACATCTCCTTGAACAGCAAATTCACTTCTGATGAAAGTAGGCCAGTTTACTTTTCGACCGCTCTCAAAAGAACTGATGTCTCAGAAAAGTTTCAGGCACCAAAGCATGAGAGTTTTCATTTGAAAGTGCTTCTCCAGTGACATGAAGTAGCTGACTGCTGATCCTAGGTATAGGCTAACTGAACTGAGGGCTTAAAGATGGTCTGACTTGTCAGTTTCTCTATTTGTTTTGTTGCAACACTATGAAAAAGTACAATAATTTGTGAATTTAGCTACTTTCAAATAAAAGGCCTTACTGCACATAAACCATTTAGCTTTCAAAACAAACAGACAATACATAAACTATTTACCGTTGGTGGCGATGTGGGTTCCATGTGGAATTTTTCTGGAAAGGCTCTGCTTAATGTCAGGAGCCTGGCATGCTGATAATACTGTGATAGAAAATCAATCCATGGTTTAAAAAAAAAATTATAGTTATGTATTTATATATATATAAATATATATATGTGGCCATATTGTTATATATGGCCAAATTATTATATAAAATCTTATTCTCCCACTTATATATATTTTAAAGTGGCAGATTTTAGTCATCCTAAACTTAAGAATCAAAAGACCATGACATTGCTATGTAATACTGGGACCTCAACCTGGTACTCTGTGACAATCTAGAAGGATGAGGGGGTGGGAGGAAGGTCAAGAGGAGGGGATACATGTTTACTTATGGCTGATTCACATTTTATGGCAGAAAGCACCACAACATTGTAAAGCAATTATCCTCCAATTAAAAATAATTTTTAAAGTATGGTAATTTATAGGTTATTATTTTTCAGTCAATAAGTAATATTACCAAAAATTTGAAGGAAAGGCCATCCTTCTAAGTAAACGAACTCTTACTTGAACTCTGAATTTAGCACAAAGGTAATTGAAAACACTGGTTTTATTCTACAGAGAAGCAGTATGGTGTGGAAAAAAGTTGGGGCCTGAATAATCAGACAAACGGGATTTAAATTCTGCTTCAGATATTAAGAAAGAAACATAACTTCTAAGTGCCTTATCACACTACTTTCATGATAAAATGAAGACAGTAAAAATAATCTTCCAGATAATAAGCATAACTGTCAGCATTAGTGTGTGTGTATCCTCAGCTGATGGCTGCATCTGTCATTTGTCAGCCAGAGTTCAGCAGTATTTAAGCAGTTACATTATGTGAAAGCAAAGTCAGTTTAGTTTTTATTAAATCATCCAGTGCTAAGATGTATGAACATCTATCTGAGTATTTATAAGCTTACTGCAGACTAGAAAGGAGGTATTTCCTGTACCTGTAATTTGGAAAAACAAGATTATTCCCACTCCCCATTGTAGTTGAGAAATGTCATCATATTCTCTCTTAGAGTGAAACAAAACAGGGACTTTCTTCTTGATGTTTTCCTTATCTTCATGAAACAATACCTGTAATGCATCAAGTCAAGCCCTAGAAATAGAATAATTAGTAAGATCATGGCTAGATCTCTCTGAACTGGCTGTTGTGGTCTCAAACTAAATATGAAGAATTGGAGTTAGGATTTCGCCAAACTCACATCAAGTTAAAAGTAGTCATAGTTAATTACGTGAGAACATCAGTGAGATCTTAACAATGATGATAGAGATTGACCTTATAGATGGCAATTCAAATCAGATCTTTCATAATCCAGGGGGGATTTTTTTAAAGGGGTCCTCTGTGTAGATCACAGACTTGCTTACTCTGCCTAAGTATCTCCAGTCCAGAAGATCTGAGAGCCTCTCGGTGCGATTCCTTTGAATAATCCTCTGGCGGCGTGACTGTTTGCAAAATCCATAGAGAAACTGAGTCAGCTGGTTGCAAGAATCATCAGGGGAGCAGAACCGCCTGTCAACGATGTAAATTCCTGAGGGACGCAAACACCGGCACACAGGTAAAGGTAAGGATAACCTTGGAGCATTTCTACTCCTGTTCCTTAGGCTCCATCATGGACTGCATGCTTATCCACTCCCTGACTCCCCTACTGCTTTTGCTTCATCTTTTCCCTTCCAAGACTGTATTTCTCCTGTGATTTCCTCCTAATAGCTCACAACTGTCACTAACACACAGCCAACCAAATGAATGTTGCCAGAAAAAACCTGGCACAACAGGGCTACCCCAGATCAGTGGTCATCCTTGGGGCCGCTGGCTAACCAGAGTCTCCAGGGTAAGGACTGAATCTCAGTGTTTTTCAAGTTCCCCAGTGTCCCCACTGTGCACCATGGGGTGAGACTACAGCTGTCACCCAGGGAAAGACAACGGTGACAGTGCGACTCCGCAAGACCAGAGAATCAGCATGTCCAGGCAGAGCATCCAGCCCATTCTAATTTTTCTTATTGCTAGGCAACATGGACGTAGAGATGGTGACGCCATCTGCCATCTGAAATGTGAACTTTGATAACTTGGTAGTTGGAACTTAGAAAATAATTATGCTGACCAATGCATGTACTCTAAAGCAGTGGTTATCATAAAATCACTTCCAGGTAATAGAAGACCAAACCAGTTCAGAAAAATAAAACGGTGAAAAAGGCAAGATTTGTCCAAGTTTAGCACTCCTTGTGGCGAAGGGGATGGCCACCTACTCTAGTATCCTTACCTGGAGAAATCTCATGGACAGAGGAGCCTGGTGGGGTACAGTCATTGGGGTCGCAAAGAGTTGCACACGACTAAGCCACTAACACTTTCACTTTCACACTTTGTAGTTTGACTTTTAGGCAATATATTCAATATTAATATCATCCTTTTCTATGGACCATATAAGTAATCTACTTTTAGTCAACCAAGAAGTATAAATATTAATTGGGGTTTCCCTACTGACTCAGCAGTAAAGAATCTGCCTGCAATTCGAGAGACCCAGGTTTGATCCCTGGGTCAGGAAAATCCCCTGGAGGAGGCCATGGGAATCCACTCCAGTATTCTTGCCTGGGAAATCCCATGGACAGAGGAGCCTGGTGGGCTACAGTCATGGGGTCACAGAGTCTAACACAACTTGGCATCTAAACAACAACAAAAAAACAATCATCATTGGGATAGTGTTAAGAGCTGGGCTCTGTAAAGACCCTGTGCTTTGTTTGGTGAGAGGTCCCTTCTCGCTGGTTGGGTTCATGATGAAAAGCCTCACCGTATGCAGTGGGGTCAGCCACATGCTCCTGCATGAAACAGCCAAAGCCAGAGAGATTGGTGGTCACACTGGGTATGCCCATCACAGTGCATTCAGCTGTCAAGGGAAACAGAAAAAGGCTTGGCTTCAGACCAGCAATTATACCTTCTTATACATGCAGAGAAGGAAAAAGCTCCAGTCCCAGTAGCAGCAATCTTTGGTTTGTGCCAGGCACAGCACTAAGCTCCTTACATGCATGAACAAATTTAATCTTCTCAAGCAGCCTGTGAAGTAAGGCTATCATTAGCCTCATCTTACAGATGAAGACATTGAAGCCCAGGGAGGTTAAATAGCTTGCCCAGCTTCACAAAGCCAGGGGATGTGGTGGAGCTGGGATTTGTAGCCAAGTGCCCAGCCCCAGAGCTACTCAGCACTGCTACCTAACATTGCCTCTCTGATTCCAGCTGCCTTTTCTCTTGCTCTGTTCTAAGCCTGTGTCTCTAAGCATATGGCAAGTTTATGCGGTAAGCCGACTCATTGGAAAAGACCCTGATGCTGAGTAAGATTGAGGGCAGGAGGAGATGCGGATGACAGGAAGAGATGGTAGGATGGCATTACCAACTCAATGGACATGAGTTTGAGCAAACTCCAGGAGATGGTGAAGGACAGGGAAGCCTGGCATGCTGCAGTCCATGGGGTCACAAAGAGTTGGAGACGCCTGAGCGACTGAACAACAAAATACATTGTGGACAAGACCAGTTCCTCCCCTCATTTTCATCTCTTTGGCCACCAATCTCTTCTACTTTCTCGGGTACTCAGTGAAACCGTGGTTTATTTCAATCCTCTATCACCTTTTAGTCAAAACCTTTTCTCCAGACAATCTCAGATGTGTCTTAAGACATGTTACCACACTCAAGAATATTTGAATTGTTAATGTGAAATTTATATTTAATTATGGAATTTTTCTTGGTTGATTAGTGGGCATCAGTGGACAAAAAAAATTTCCTCATGACCCATGTACTCCTATTCTGCAAGTATTTCCTCTTGGTTTAGCTCCAGAGAGTAGTGGTTTTCAAATTTGGGGGAAGATGGAAGGAGAGGAAGTTGAGTCAGGGATTATTGACTCATTTGAGAATGTGATGAAACCTAGAACTCCTCCCCAGAAAAATTTTGCCTACAATTCTATGAAACTTCACAGATCCTCAGTTTTATTAAATACTCTTTTACATCCAAATAATAAAATTTCAGGCACCTTTGTAAGCAGCATATATGTCCACTGAATGAAATTAATGAAGTCAGTGTTTATCTTCACTGGGTTTTCTCAAAACATAAAACACAGATATTTTAATACTGTCTGGAGTGAGAGTTAGCACCACATAAAGCAATTGTCCTAAAAAATTATCTAATATACGAATACCAAACTTATACCACCAGAGGTTCTGCTATTTCTGCAATTCAAGTTAGGAAAGGAGGGGCCAACTTCCTTAGAGAATGACTCATTCACTATTTGGCATGTATTTCTCACACTCCCTTTTCCATCTACTTATCTTTTATAACACCTTTGCTGGCCTTTATCTTAACAAACTAGATATAGCTCCTCTATCATTTCAGGTTAGGTTTACCTTTGTCCTATGATATGATACTCTTGTGGGAAGTCAGTCAGATAGCCTCTTTATCTAGTATAAATGACTTCCCACATTCCCGTTCTCACTCATGTTTTGGTTTTGTACTTTTTTGTTCTCCATATTTACAGTTATAAATTATATTACTTACTAGAAATAATAGGAGTAACAAAATTGTCAGTTCATCAAGTGAATTGTTTTAATGTATCTCAAAAGATAGTTACTTCATTAAAAAACAATTTAAGATAACACTGTGGGCATTTTACAAGTAAGAAGATACTACCTTCACAAAAGTGGAATTGGTGCCAAAAACAACTTTCAGAACTATAAGAGAGATAACTGGAGGAGTCAGATTAGTAACTTTACTATGTCATGTTTCAAGAATGGGTAATTCTTTGTCAGTCTTTCCCCAACATTCTAATGGTTTTACAGCTGCTGGCAAATTATTCTTGCTGGAGCCTAAGACAATAAAAAAGGAACTTTACCAAAAGATGCAGAGCCTTGTCACTCCTAACGTTTATAGTATCCTATTTATATAGAATTTAAAATTCTATACTTAAATTCTAGGGTCAGAATGCAAAGATTAGAAAAACCTTCCTCCTAATTCAGCCTATGACCTCTCTCACCTTAATTGCTGCTGCCCCTTACTTAGACCATGAAGACACTGAGATGCAGAAGGCAAAACATATTCATTATAAATAAAAATGTTTTCTGAGCCTTTTATTTTCGATTATAAATGGAATTATAGCTGTACTGGGAGGAAAATTTCTAATTACCAGGAAGATGGAAAAGTCATCAATATCTTCTTAGCATTGGCATATAAAGTAATTGTTTCCTTTTTAATTAGGCATTTCAGTACAAATACAAATTGACAGCTCCTGATGCCAATGACAACCATGTTAGTAGGATACAGAAAAGAAAAAAAGATAGTGGATCTGAGAATCTACCACCTGTGGGAAAAAAAAGGGGGATGGGGCAGGTGTAGGGCCTGAATGGAATTATGTCATTGGCATAATGTCTACCACCAAACTGACATTCTATCTTTACCTCTTTTTTGAGAGACAAGGGTGTGAAGATGACTTTTCACCATACATCTCTTTATACTATTTGTGTCTTTAACCATGTGAATGCATTACCTAATTAAAAGATAAATATATCCTTAACTTAAAAGGCATTCTTCTGAAATAAATGTTATAACAATTTCAGAAACAATTGTTTCTCATATTAATCTCCTAGTTAGTTTCTTCTTCGTATTAATGGATAAGACTGGTGAATTTAACTAAAAAGATATAGTCTTTATAAAATAGTCCTTTTCTTTGGAATGCAGGGAGGCAACAATTCAGATGCTAAAATATGCCCAACCACAACCTCTTACACTTCTATAAAAGATTATGTATTATGTCCTTGGGCTTCTCAGGTGGCACTAGTCATAAAGAACCTGTCTGCCAATTCAGGAAACATAAGAGAGGTGTGTTTGATCCCTGGGTTGGGAAGATACCCTGAAGGAGCGCACAAAAACCCACTCCAGTATTCTTGCCTGGAGAATCCCATGGACAGATGAGCCTGGCGAGCTACAGTCCATAGAGTTGCAAAGAGCTGGGCATGGCTGAAGCGACTTTAGCACGCACACACGCATTACATCCTTATGCTTATGTCAGGAGCGACAAAGTGTAAATCTGATCTCTGGGATAGGTCCAACCAAAATCACTTTTAAAACAAACAAACAAAACCAGAACCTTAGCAGAAATGACATATCAACTTGGAATATTATATACATGTGTGTAGAATAATATTCTAATACAATTTAAAGCATCTCACAATCTATACATGTCACATACCTGGAGTATAACCCCAGGGTTCATAGTATGATGGAAATACTCCAAGATGACAACCTCGGACAAACTCTTCGTAATCCATGGGTAGCAAGGGGCTGGTGGAGGACAGGAACTCTGGGTGCAAAATCAACTGAAAGAGAAAAAAAATCTAATGAGAAAAAACAGAAAAGAAAGAAGAAATTAGAGCAAAAAAATCTCCTACAGTTTTTTTATTTCAGTATTTTGATACTATAGAATCCTTGTGTTATAGACTCAGGAGAAAGAAAGAGAGAGATAAGGAAAAATAAAAAGGAAAAAGTCTGGGTGTTTTTTTCGTCCTCTCTCTATTCTCTGTGAATATCTACTCTGAGGATTGATTTTCCCTCAAGTTCCCAGGCCTGGACTGGAGGATATAGAGTTGTGTCCATTTTTGTTCTCATGCTAAACTCATCCAACCCAGCCTTTATTGGCAGTAAAGATTTTATTTGCTTTTCTAACCGCTGGCCCCTGTCTTGTCTTTCAATTTATTCCCACCAGGAGCAGAGAAGAAGGGAGCTACCCTTACACGCCGAGTGAATGGAACTGAGGGACAATTGCAAGCTACCACCGCGATATGGCAGAACTGGAGGCAGGAAGAAGAGCAGGGCATCCTGAGAGGATATTTTCATCACGTGAGTATAGTTGGTCAAAAATAACCTCCAGAGCATAGGTCATAGAAAAGTGCAGGACACAACTAGGATGCAATGAGTTTGAGCATTACCTTTCCTTTTAGCATAGTTGATTTTTTTTTTAAGTTTTTGCAATTTGATTTTACACATTAATTGTGTTTAAAACTGGCCCACAGCATTTTGAAAAGTTAGCAATCGGCTCCCGGGCACTGGTATAAGCCTTTCTTGAACTGCACAGCCTGTGCATGTGTATGGGCTAGTCACTTCAGTCGTGTCAGACTCTTTGCAACCCCATGGACTGTGTAGCCTGCCAGGCTCCTCTGTCCACGAGATTCTCCAGGCAAGAATACTGGAGTGGGTTGCCATGCCCTCCTCCAGGGGATCTTCCCAACCCAGGGGTCGAACCTGTGTCTCTTACGTCTCTTGCATTAGCAAGAGGGTTTCCACTAGCGCCACCTAGGAAGCCCCACAACCTTTAATTTTCTGCAAAGGCAGAGACCAGAATGCAGCTATACTTGGACAGCTATGAATAGAATAGCTACTTAGCTGGTAACCTAGATAAATGAGTTCTATTTCTCCTATTTACTAAAATGATGAACTGTGAATTTTAATATAATTATAATATATAAATTATATTACTCCAGTACTTTAAAATCAGATTTTTCTTATTCATTTATTAGAATTTAATTTTAATAACTTACTTAGCTATGAGGGGAGGCTGATAGGTAACCCAAAATTGGTTTGGTGAGAACTTTAATAAAATGGAGAAATAGAATTATATATATATGTAATATATATTTTCATATATAGTATGTTTTATATATTTTTATTTGTTTATATGTAAACATGTTTATATATAACTTGAAATAATATCAAATTTACAGAGAAGTTGCAAGTATAATGTGAATAGAATTAATATTTTTCCAGATCCATATGAGTATAAATTGCTGACTAGATGCTCATTGTCCATAAATACTTAACATGTGTTTCCTGCAAACAAGAATATTCCCCCTTAAAAAACTAAAAATAGAGTTACCATATGATCCTGCAATTCCACTGCTGGGTATGTATCTGGAGAAAACTCTAATTTTAAAAGATACCATGCACCGCAGTGTTTATAGCAAACTATTTATAATAGCCAAGACATAGAAGAAACCTCAATGTCCACTGAGAGATAAATGGGTAAATATGAAATATTACTCCATAAAAAATGAAATAATGCCATTTGCAGCAACATGGGTGGACCTAAAGAGTATCATATTAAGTGAATTAAGTCAGATAAAGACAAATATCATATGACATCACATATGCATAAAATCTAAGAGATGGTACAAATGACCTTATTTACAAAACAGAAATAGACTCATAGCCATAGAAACAAACTTATGATCACCAAAAGAAACAGTGAGGAAGAGGGGAAGAGAGGTAAACTACAAGTTTGGGATTAACATATATACACTACTGTATATAAAATAAGTAAACAATGAGGTCCTACTGTATAGCACAGGAAATGAGACTCATATCTTATTATATTAATAACTTATAAGGAAAAAGCTGAAAAAGAATATACATGTATATATAGCTGAAACACTTTGCTGTATGGTTGAAATTAACAACTGAAATAAGTGAATATTCTTCCAAAGAGATTACTTTGAAGGAAAAAAAAACCTAATTTGGGATATACAGCAATAATGATGACAATAGTTGTCCAATACTTTATATATTATAAATCAGTTTCACATATATTACCTCATTTAATCTTAGCAACATTTTGTGATAAGGAGAGTAGACATTCTCATTGTCTTTATTTTATTTCGAGTTTTAGAAATAAGGAAACTAAGACTTTGCAAGCATACGTCAATAGATCCATAAATAGGAGATATGTAACACTAAAGAAGAAATGAAATGGTAAAAATGCTCAAAACTGGTACCTATAAATGATGGTTTATTCAATCACAAGAATTACAAATTGGCAAAGAAAATAATGGATAAAGTATTTTCTTCCACAAAACATAATTTTAATTCCTATTACATGCAAAGTACTGCACTAGGAAAAGAGACCAGAGACAGACACTTGACCATGTCTATGTCTTCAAGTCCGAAGCCCACTGGACCCTGTTAGCAAATATCAGCAAAGAGGGATTTGAAAGGCATTATGCCTGCTTTGGCATTTCCAAACTTAGGAAAACTTGTTCTCTCCAAAGCCCATTTTGAAACATGAAAACCTCATAGCTCACTCATTTTGTTCCTAGCTAAAGAGAATAACAGCACAACTAAAATAAGAACACAGCTGTTCTACATCCTAAAACAGCCAATGGCAGAAGCCCAGGGCAGAGGAAGGGATGTTAGAGGTCAGCCCAAGGTCACAGGGAGGATTAAATGAGATCCTGTGTGCAAAGCCCTCCAGAAGAGCAGCTGGTTCACAGCAAGACCTGGATCAGTCAGCATACAACAAAAACTTATCAGGCTGTATTTATCCTGGGAGGGAAGCAAGGTCCCCGGAAGTTAATTTGCTTTCACAGCGGGCAGCACAGGGTCGAGATCTGAAATCTACAGTCTAGACTTTTCTCACTATGCCTCGAACCTGAGGCAGGATCGATGATAAATTCAGATTCAAAATTATCTGCAATGCTTTCTGAATCAAACAGCTACATTAATATAAAAAACTTGTCAATTCAGTTGGAGAGTTAAGGATCACTCTATAGCTGTCTATAAACATGCAGGTAATCCAATAGATACTCATACTGTCAAACTTTTAAAGGACACTATTAATAAAATAAAATACATAATTCTGAATTGACCAAAGTTTATCTCAGTGCTTTGAATGTATATTGTTAGAAAGAGCTATTCTTTAGAAAACAAACTTACCAGGAGCTAAGGCGGGGAGGGATAAATGTAGAGATGTAGATTGACACCAACACACTACTATATTAAAAAATAGGCTTCCCTGTTGGCTCAAATGGTAAACAATCTGCCTGCAATGCAGGAGACTCAGGTTCGACCCCTGAATCAGGAAGATCACCTGGAGAAGGGAATGGCGACCCACTCTAGTATTCTTGCCTGGGAAATCCCATGGACAGAGGAGCCTGGAGGGCTACAGTCCATGGGATAGCAAAGTGCTGGACACAACTGAGCGACTAACACTTCCACTTTCATATATAAAATAGATAACAAGTAAGTACCTATTCTATAGCCCAGGGACTCTACTCAATATTCTGTAATGACCTATATGGGGAAAGTAATTTTTTAAAAAGAGCTGATACATGTATAACTGATTCAGTTGGCTGTTTAGCAGAAACAAATACAACATTGTAAATCAGCTATACTCCAATAAAAATTTAAAACAGATAAAAAGAGGTTATTCTTTTATTTCTTTTCTGTGTGTTTGTCTTATATTAAACAGTGAATATCTGAACATGTTCATGAGCTTAACTGCATAAACACGATTTGTATGAGAAGCCTGCTCAACAAGGCACCTATGATTTATTTAGGGCTTCCCTGGTGGCTCAGCGGTCAAGAATCTGCCTGCCAATAGAGGAGACCTGGGTTCAGTCCCTGGGTTGGGAAGATTCCCTGCAGAGGAAATGGCAACCCATTTCACTATTCTTGCCTGGGAAATCCCATGGACAGAGGAAACTAGAGGGCTACAGTTCATAGGGTAGCAAAGAGTCAGACACGACTGAGGGACTAAACAACAGCAACCTCTTCTTTCCATTTTGCTTTCTTCCTTGTGTCTCACTGCACCTCTCTGCCTGCTCTTACTTTCCACTCCTCTATCCTACACAGGTATTTCTGTCAATAAATGTTTTCATAACTACTGTTGTCCCCGTATCTGCTTTTCAGAGGACAAAAATTGAGAAAACAGATGAGACATGATCACCAGCTCAAAAAAACCCACAGTCTCTGGAGAAATGGACACATTAAATTAAAATATATAGAATTCAATGTGATAACTCCTATAATTGCAGAAGATACAGACAAGGAAACAATTGTTCTGTCTGGAGTAGGTAAATGTATATTAAGGAAAAGTGTAAGAAAGAGATGACTTCTAGGTTGGATTCCAAAAGAATTGTTCAAATAACAGAAATCAGATTATTTCAGAGGGAAAAAAATATCAGCAATTACATAGAAGTATGAAAGTATTTCACATGGTTAGGAAATAAGTTACTTGTCCATTCCTGGGAATTGCTTCACTGTTATCAATCTTTTTTAAAAACATCAACCTGTATTTATTGTACTTAATAAGTGTCAAGCACAGATAGATCATCAGGGGAAGAGTCAAAAGTTTAGATATGGACATGACATGAAATCAAATCCCACTGGCCTCCAAAATCAAATCCCCTGTAGGTTCTCAGTCCCCTTGCCCGATCCCCAGGTTGGGAAGTCTGTTGTGGGTCCTAGAGCTTTCTTAACAGTGTGAGAATTTCTTTGGTATAATTGTTCTGCAGTCTGTGGGTCGTCTGCTCGATGGCTCTATGGTGGGGCTAATGGCGACCTTCTCTAAAAGGGCTTATGCCACACGCCGTGTGACGTAGGTCCGCTTCACCCAGAGCCCCTGCCCTGTGGCAGGCCACTGCTGACCCATGCCTCTGCAGGAGAAACTCAAGCACTCAAAGCCAGGTCTGGCCCGGTCTCTGTGGGGTCTCTGGCCCCTGGTGCACAAGGTTTTGGTTGAGCCCTCCAGTGTCTCTGGCGGGTAAGGGATTTGATTCTAAATGCAATTTCACCCCTCCTACCATCTTGCTGGGGCTTCTCCTTTGCCCTTGGATGTGGAGTATCTTTTTTTGGTGAGAGTCAACATTCTCCTCTCGATGGTTGTTCAGGAGATGAGCACACATCCTTCTACTCCACCATCTTGCTTCCCCCCCCCCAAAAAAAAATACCCCCAGGGAATTTGATTTTGGAGGCCAGTGGGATTTGATTACAGCACTTACACAGGACCAGGGAAACAGACTCTTGGAGGGCACAAACAAAACCTTGTGCACATCAGCAGCCAGGAGAAAGGAAAAGTGTCCCCACAAGAGACTGAGCCAGACTTACCTGTGAGTGTTCAGGAGTCTCTGGCAGAGACGTGGGTCGACAGTGGCCTGCTGCAGGGTCGGGGCACTGAATACAACAGTGAATGCACAAGTCCTTTTGAAAGAGGTCGCCATTATCTTCATTACCACTACCATAGTTTGACCTCAGTCAAACAACAGGGAAGGAACATAGCCCCACCCATCAAAAGAAAACTAGAATAAAGATTTACTGAGCATGGCCCCATCCATCAGAACAAGACCCAGATTCCCCCACAGTCAGTCTCTCCCGTCAGGAAGCTTCCATAAACCTCTTATCCTTACCCTTCAGAGGGCAGACAGAATGAAAACCATAATCAGAGAAAATTAACCAAACTCATCACATGGACCACAGCCTGTCTGACTCAATGAAACTACGAGCCATGCCGTGTAGGGCAACTCAAGAGAGACGGGTCATAGGGGAGAGTTCTGACAAAATGTGGTCCACTGGAGAAGGGAATGGCAAACCGCTTAAGTACTCTTGCCTTGAGAACCTCATGAACACTGTGAAAAAGCAAAAATACAGGACACTGAAAGGTGGACTCCCCAGGTCTGTAGGTGCCAAATATGCTACTGGAGACCAGTGGAGAAATAACTCCAGAAAAAAGTGAGAGACAGAGCCAGAGCGAAAACAACACCCAGCTCTGGATGTGCCTGGTGATGGAAGCAAAGTCGGATGCTGTAAACAGCAATGCTGCATAGGAACCTGAATGTTAGGTTCATGAGTCAAGGTAAATTGGAAGTGGTCAAATAGGAGATGGCAAGAGTGAACATTGACATTTTAGGAATCAGTGAATTAAAATGGACTGGAACGGGCGAATTTAATTCAGATGACCATTATAGCTACACTACTGTGGGCAAGAATCCCTTAGAAGAAATGGAGCGGCCCTCATAGTCAACAAAAGAGTCCTAAATGCAGTACTTGGGTGCAATCTCAAAAATGACAGAATGATCTCTGTTCGTTTCCAAGGCAAACCATTCAATATCACGGTAATCCAACTCTATGCTCCAACCACCAGCGTTGAAGAAGCTGAAGTTGAACTGTTCTATGAAGACCTAGAAGACTTTCTATTTTTTTTTTTTCATTTATTTTTATCAGTTGGAGGCTAATTACTTTACAGTATTGTAGTGGTTTTTGCCATTCATTGACATGAATCAGCCATGGATTTACATGTGTTCCCCATCCTGAACCCCCCTCCCACCTCCCTCCCCAAGGACCTAGAAGACTTTCTAGAACTAACACCAAAAAAAAGATGTCCCCTTCATCATAGGGGACTGGAATACAAAAGTAGGAAGTCAAGAGAAACCTGGAGTAACAGGCGATTTTGGCCTTGGAGTACAGAATGAAGCAGAGCAAAGGTGAACAGAGTTTTGCCAAGAGAACACATGGGTCATAGCAAACACCCTCTTCCAACAACACAAGAGACAACTCTACACATGGATATTACCAGATGGTCAACACTGAAATCAGATTGATTATATTCTTTGAAGCTGAAGATACAGAGGCTCTATACTGTCAGCAAAATCAAGGCCGGGAGCTGACTGTGACTCAGATCATGAACTCCTTATTGCCAAATTCAGACTTAAATTGAAGAAAGTAGGGAAAACCACTAGACCATTCAGGTATGATCTAAATCATATCCCTTACGATTATACAGTGGAAGTGACAAATAGATTCAAGGGATTAGATTTGATAGACAGAGTGCCTGAAGAACTATGGACAGAGGTTTGTGACATTGTACAGGAGGCACTGAGGATGACTTCCTTATCTCTCCTTGCTATTCTTCGGAACTCTGCATTCAAATGGGTATATCTTCCCTTTTCTCCTTTGCTTTTCGCTTCCCTTTTCACAGCTATTTCTAAGGCCTCCTCAGATAGTCATTTTGCTTTTTTGCATTTCTTTTTCTTGGGGATGATCTTGATTCCTGTCTCTTGTACAATGTCATGAACCTCCATCCATAATTTATCAGGCACTTTATCAGATCTAGTCCCTTAAATCTATTTCTCACTTCCACTGTATAGTCATAAGGGATTTCACTTAAGTCATACCTGAATGGTCTAGAAGTTTTCTCCACTTTCTTCAATTTCAGTCTGAATTTGGCAATAAGGAGGTCATGCTCTGAGCCACAGTCAGCTCCCAGTCTTGTTTTTGCTGACTGTATAGAGCTTTTCCATCTTTAGTTGCAAAGAATATAATTAATCTGATTTCAGTGTCAGGCTTCAGCAATACGTGAACCATGAACTTCCAGATATTCAAGCTGGTTTTAGAAAAGGCAGAGGAACCAGAGATCAAATTGCCAACATCCGCTGGATCATCAAAAAAGCAAGAGAGTTCCAGAAAAATATCTATTTCTGCTTTATTGACTATGCCAAAGCCTTTGACTGTGTGGATCACAATAAACTGTGGAAAATTCTTAGCTGGGAATACCAGACCACTTTACCTGCCTCCTGAGAAATCCATATGCAGTTCAGGAAGCAACAGTTAGAAAATAGAACAACAGACTGGTTTCAAATTGAGAAGGGAGTAATGTCAAGGCTGTATATTGTCACCCTGCTTATTTAACTTATATGCAGAATACATCATGAGAAATGCTAGACTGGATGAAGCACAAGCTGGAATCACTACTGCCGGGAGAAACAGCAACAACCTCAGATATGCAGATGACACCACCCTTATGGCAGGGGGCAAAGAAGAACTAAAGAGCCTCTTGATGTAAGTGAAAGAGGAGAGTGAAAAAGTTGGCTTAAAACTCAGCATTCAAAAAGCTAAGATCATGGCATCCTGTCCCATCACTCCATGGCAAATAGATGGAGAAACAATGGAAACAGTGACAGAGTTTATTTTTTGGGGCTCCAAAATCACTGTAGATGGTGACTGCAGCCATTAAGTTAAAAGACACTTGTTTATTTGAAAAAAAGCTATGACCAACCAAGAGAGCATATTAAAAAGTAAACATATTACTTTGCCAACAAAGGTCCATCTAATCTAAGCTATGGTTTTTTTCAGTAGTCATTTATGGATATGAGAGTTGGATGATAAGGAAAGCTGAGTATTGAAGAACTGATGCTTTGAACTGTGGTGTTGGAGGATTCATGGATTGCAAGGAGATCCAACCAGTCAATCCTAAAGGAAATCAGTCCTGAATATTCATTGGAGGGACTGATGCTGAGGCTGAAACTCCAATACTTTGGCCACATGATGCAAAGAACTGACTCATTGGAAAAGACCCTGATGCTGGGAAAGACTGAAAGCAGGAGGAGAAGGGGATGATGGAGGATGAGATGGTTGGATGGCATCACCGACTCAGTGGACATGAGTTTGAGCAAACTCCAGGAGATGGTGATGAACAGGGAAGCCTGGTGTGCTGCAGACTATGGGGTCACAAAGAGTTGAACACGACTGAGTGACTTGAACTGAACTGTGACATGAAATGTTCTGAGAAAAGCAGAAATCAAAGGGGAAATAAGATGTTTTTTTGCTCCCACTGTTTTCCTTCCAAAACACAAAAAACTGAGAAGGACCAGTCTGGAGTAAACTACATGAGAATGATGACAAGTGTGTGTTGACTTACTCTGTGGATAGAATCCTGCTGAAAAAATGTAAAGAGTGATGCAGTCTTGGCAGCAAGAGTCCTGCATTTCCAGGGGAAAATGTGCAGCCTGGCTCTTATATGTGTGCTATGTGTTGAAAATTTGGAAATTCACAAACACAAATGAGAAATAAAAAATCACTCATATTTCTATAGCACAGGGCAATATACATATACATGTTGGTCTATGTGTAGATTGTTTGAAATGAAGGAATTAATACAATATGGAGCATTTTATAAATAGCATGAATCATTTAATGCTGTACTATTAGCTCTTTTTACTATTATTAAAATTTCTCCTGCTTTGATCTCTGATATATTTATCTCTTTCTTTCTTTCCCTAATCTTTCATCTTTTAATCTTCTCTTGAGGTTCCTTTGGATCAATATTTTGTTCATTCATTCCACCTGGTCTTCCAACATGGCAAGGTCATCATTCCTTGGCCTCCACTACTGCCCACATGCCAATAGCTTCCCTCACATCTGTCCTTATAAACCCCAGACTTACGTTTTCTAAGTACCTCTTAAGCATCTTAACGTGAATATCCCATATGTAACTCAATCTATAAAAAATTGAACTTCATTTGAGATATGACCCTGAAACCAACTTCTTTTAAAGCTTTTCCTTAGGTTCTAGAAAGTGTGGGTTACATCCTGAAGCCTTGCCTTCTGCCTCTTCCTCACTCTGCGCCCAATGGCCACTTAAGTATGGTCTTTTCCTGCAGGCAACCATTCCTTCCATTGTTCCATCCTCTCCGGAACTTCGGAGAAGGCCTTTGGAAGTGGCCCTCGGTATCTCTCACCTGGACTGTTGCAGTAGGTCCTTAACCTGTCTCCATGACATCCACTGATGCCTATGTCAACAACTGAGTGCAGGATGAGAAATACATTTAAGAATAGACTGTATTTTCCCAAGAGACTTTACAGAGAAGAGTAGAAAAACATTTAAAAACATCAAGACGGCACTTCCCCGGTGGCTCAGATGGTAAAACATCAAGAAGGGGTAGAGTTAAGGCAAAGCTTGTTTTTTCATGTGGAAAAATTTCAGAAATATTTGTAAACAGCAAGGGAAAGAGCTAGTAAGCCTACAATATAGAAAAGGGTAAACAAGGTGCATTTCCTAAGAATGTGGGAGGAAATAAGATCCCAGAAAAACTCTTATAATCTGAAGGAAAAGAAGTAAGAGTGAGTCAAAAATCTATATGTGAGGCCAGTATGAAGGGACTGTGAAGGAGTTTAAAATTCATATCATCTGCTAAAGGCAAAAGAAAGAGGAGACACCGGGACCTTCCTTTCAAAAAGATTGGTAAATTCTTAGGACAACTTGACCTTGAATGCTGGTGGATGGAAGTGAGTAGGAATAAGCTATGATCTGTTGACACATTTACCCTTGTCTCCCACACCTAACCCCGTGCCTAGAACGTAACACACCCTCAGTAAACATTATGGAGATTAAGCTCCATTGCAGCAGAAACAAGATCTTATTCAACACTGTGCTTCATCACTGGAGAAACTCAGAGTCAAAAGAACAAATTAGTCTACAGGAAATTACATAAAACCATCATTAGCCACATTCTCTAAAACTAGAAACTTCTCATACTATGCCCTTAAATTGAACTTTATGAGGAAGAAACAAAGACAATGTATGTTAATCTCCAAGATTCATTCATTAAACAATTCTTAGACCATATGTGTTTCATTAAAAATGAGGCCATTTCCTGATGCTTGCTGACAGTATTTGACAATGAAAATGAAAGCAACATTACAACTCAAAGCCATAAATAGTTTGCAATTATTTTTAAGAATGATACCAACATAGCAACTTTTAATTGCTCAACACAGGAAACAGAATTAATTTTCTTTGGAAGTATCATTTACAATATTTCTGATGGAAGTATCATTTACAATATTTCCGATAGATGTTAAAACAAGCAAGGGATGCTTCTAATAAATTCTCAAAAACCTGTCCTCTGTGATTTTGAAATGTCCCGCATAAACAATGAGTTTTACCTTGACTCTGTCTGTGCGGCTATTGAAGAGCCCAATACGTCTAATGGTGCTGAGGATGGGATCGGTGGAATCATCAATCATGTTGTGAGTGGTCACCGGGGGCAAAGACTGCCGCTGAAGGAGCAGAGGGAAGAAAATGTCAGTTCAGGAAAAGAATTACTAAGTGTGACTAATTTCAACAATAGGTCATCAGTGATACGTCATCCAACCTTTATGCCTTTATGGTCTGAGATGCCACTAAAGGGGATGAGGGATTGTCTGTGTATTTCATAAGAAGATAACAGGTTAAAGAACTTCCTTCTATACTCTGAACACACGAAGCTTTTGTTCACCAGCAGCCACTCTCTGGAAAGCCTAGACTTCTTGAAGCCTCCTGAGACTTACAGTAAATCCCCAACATACGATATGAACCTTTAAGTTGGAAATTTTCAAAAAGATACAAAAGCACATTCCATCAGCATCAGACGTGTGTGAAACTGCAGCTTGCCCTCCGTCTCCTATTGCTGGTGGTCCTTCAGCTCTACCATCTCCCACCTCTGCTACCTCCTCCAGTCAGTAACTCTTCTTGCCTGTTCATTTGATGCCAGCCCCCGTATGCCAGCTGCTGTTGCATTGTCCTACTGTACTTCCCAAGGTACTGCATTGTGAGATTAAAAATGTTTATTTTTTGTTTGTTTTTATGTGTTATTAGTGTGAAAAGTATCATAAATCTATTACAGTACTGTACTATATAGCCAATTATATTAGCTGGGTACCTAGACTAACTTCGTTGGACTTATGAACAAAATGGACTTAGGAACATGCTCTCAGAATTTTAGCTCATTCATGTGTAGGGGACTGACTATATTTGGAATAAGAATGGAACTCCAGGTGAGCTATTCTGCTGATTCCCACTAGGGGGCTGTCCTCCGATGCCTCCCTGTTAATGACAAGATTGCTATACATGGCTAACACAATTATCTTTTTTTTTATTATTATTTTTTTTAATTTTTCAGTGGGTTTTGTCATACGTTGATATGAATCAGCCATAGAGTTACACGTATTCCCCATCCTGGTCCCCCCTCCCACCTCCCTCTCCACCCGATTCCTCTGGGTCTTCCCAGCCCACCAGGCCCGAGCATTTGACTCATGCATCCCACATGGGCTGGTGGTCTGTTTCACCACAGATAATATACATGCTGTCACAATTATCTTTTTAACAATTCCACTCGACTGAGAAACATTCACCTTTTCTCTAGAGTGACTCCAAAGTCTAAGCTTTTTGAAAACTTTAGGCACTTTTTTTGTCATTGCAATATACATAGTTCTTCAACTGACATATAGGTTCCAAATGAATTTTTTAAGTAGATATAAAGACAAGTTCCATGACATTTGTTTATAGGAGCCTTGAAAAACACTGGTGAAAGAGAACTCACAAAGGTGTCCCTTAGGTGAATACCTGAGGATGACTTTTCTAGCTCTCAGGTTTAAAAATTTCCCAAATTATCCCATTTCAAAAAATTAAGATATTAATCTAAAATAGACTTTAACAATTATGGGAAGTAATGGGCATTTTTTTCCTTTATTACCTGAGTTGAAAAGATAGCTCTTTTCATAATTGTCAGATCATCTCGATCCAAAATATTGTTCATGTCAGGAATTTCTCCTCTGTAGGGAAAATAGTTTTAAAAATCAAAATAAAAACAGTTAGCACTAACCGACTGCTTCCTATGCGTCAAACACCATTTCAAGCAATTTAAAAATAAATGTCAAACATACATAGTTTCCTGATGAAGCTCACAGACAAATTCCAAAGGGCAAGGAAGTTTGATAAAAGAATACCATTGCTAGCATAAAAGAAAATTGAAATTATTTTTTAAAGCATTACTGTTGATGACCAGGAGGATACTTTCATAATATTTTGCCTACTTTAACAATTATAGGAAGTGAGTCCTATGTTCTACAGTGGCCATAACATTTCCATCTGTAAGTTGATATTTTAAAAAATTATGTATTTATTTTTGGCTGAGCTGGGTCTCTGCTGCTGTGCGGGCTTTTCTCTTAGTTTCAGCGAGTGGTGGCTACTCTAGTTGCAGTGCACGGGATTCTCACTGTGGTGAGCTTCTCAATGTATACTAAACATGCATTAAGTAATGCATATTACTTAAGTAAATGTTAGTTAACATTAACTAATATGTTCATTAATAAATATATGTTGATATGTCAGTATATATTTTGACTTGAAATCTTCTGCAGCTTCAAATTGACATGTTAACTCTAAATGAGAATTCCATTGAAGGAGACCCTATCTGCGGGCTTCTTCAACGCCTTAGCAGGTAAAGAAACCATCTGCAATGCGGGAAACTTGGGTTCAATTCCTGGATCGGGAAGATCCCCTGGAGGAGGAAATGGCACACTTCTCCAGTATTCTTGCTGGAAAAATCCCATTTTCAGGACAGAGAAGCCTGGTGGGCTACAGTCCAAAGTGTCGCAAAGAGTCAGACATGATTGAGTGACTGAGTTCACACACACATAACTTACCCACATATTTAACTGTGCTCTCATTTGTACTACCTGTCTACAAATATTTGTCAGATGAAGGATTAAACAAAGCCTGCTCATATGATGCAACATATCTTCAGTTCCATTCAGTCGCTCAGTCATGTCTGACTCTGTAACCCCATGGACTGCAGCACACCAGGTCTCCCTGTCCATCACCAACTCCCAGAGCCTACTCAAACTCATGTCCATTGCGTCAGTGATGCCATCCAACCACCTCATCCTCTGCCATCCCCTTCTCCTCATGCCCTCAATCTTCCCCAGCATCAGGGTCTTTTCCAATGAGTCAGCTCTTTGCATCAGGTGGCCAAAGTATTGGAGTTTCAGCTTCAGCATCAGTACTTCCAATGAACACCCAGGACTGATCTCCTGTAGGATGGACTGGTTGGATCTTCTTGCAGTCCAAGGGACTCTCAAGAGTCTTCTCCAATACCACAGTTCAAAAGTATCAATTCTTTGGCACTCAGCTTTCTTTACAGCCCAACTCTCACATCCATACATGACCACTGGAAAAACCATAGCCTTGACTAGATGGACCTTTGTTGGCAAAGTAATGTCTCTGCTTTTTAATATGCTATCTAGGTTGGTCATAACTTTTCTTCCAAAGAGCAAGCGTCTTTTAATTTCATGGCTGCAGTCACCACCTGCAGTGATTTTGGAGACCCAAAAATAAAGCCTGCCACTATTTCCACTGTTTCTCCATCTATTTGCCGTGAAGTAATGGAACTGGATGCCATGATCTTAGTTTTCTGAATGTTGAGCTTTAAGCCAACTTTTTCACTCTCCTCTTTCACTTTCATCAAGAAGCTCTTTAGTTCTTCTTCACTTTCTGCCATAGGGTGGTGTCATCTGCGTATCTGAGGTTATTGATACTTCTCCCGGCAATCTTGATTCCAGCTTGTGCTTCCTCCAGCCTGGCATTTCACATGATGTACTCTGCATATAAGTTAAATAAGCAGCATGACGATATACAGCCTTGACATACTCCTTTCCCTATATGGAACCAGTCTGTTGTTCCACGTCCAGTTTTAACTGTTGCTTCTTGACCTGCATACAGATTTCTCAGGAGGCAGGTAAGGTGATCTGGTATTCCCATCTCTAAAAATTTTTCACAGTTTGTTGTGACCTACCCAGTTAAAGGCTTTGGCATAGTCAATAAAGCAAAAGTAGATATTTTTCTGGAACTCTCTCACTTTTTCTATGATCCACTGGATGTTGGCAATTTGATCTCTGGTTCCTCTGCCTTTTCTAAATCCAGCTTGAACATCTGGAAGTTCAGGGTTCAGGTACTGTTGAAGCCTGGCTTGGAAAATCTTCAATGGCTATTAATTCTTTTATATTTGGAACAAAATTAGTATAGTGCCTAAATACGTGTCTCAATAGTGAAGCCCTAAATGTTTGAGTGATTTAGTGTTCCAAGCTCCTACCTTAATAAAGCATCATACAGTTTCTTTCCAAACTTTTCCTTCACAGAATGTGCAGTGTCCCTGTATGAAACAGAAAGATATACAACTCAATGTCACCCTTTTAAGTCTTTCTTTCCATGACGGTGTTCTGTCAGTGCATTCTTTGAAACTTCAGGTCTCTTTTATATCACCTCTTTTGTTCTTTTCTTATTTGCCAATTTGGCCTGAGTTAACACCTCTAGAGCTGAGGCAACTGAACACCCTGACCAGTGCGGGGCATGTAACTTTCTTTGGCTTGATGATAATCAGGAGAAGGTTGGGGGAAGGGGAAGGGAGTGTAGGGAGGTATGCATATAATATGAGGAATTTGTTTATAAGAAATGGAACATTCTTGCATATCAGTAAACAAGGATGTCACAGTCATCAGCAATTGTAGCCTTGGTGTGAGATGGTGGGCCCTAAGGAAACTCAGAAAGGAGAATACCTGCCATCTAGCAGCCATCAGACTGCAGTCACTACCTACTGTGAGTCCCAAGGGAGCTCAGAATGTGAAAAACACTACAAACTAGCGGCAGATAGGTGAGGTTTCCATCAGAGGAATGTTTTCAGTGAGTCCAGACTCCTGCATCTTCCCATACAGAGAAACGCACCAAGTTCCTTAACTGGGGATATCTGATTTTCTTTAATTAGCAATAATCTTTTGATGTTCAAACTACCTGCCCCTTGTTGCAGAACTTCTGTATAACCTGGCTCCTCTCCTGGCCTCCTCAGAGCAGTTCTCTCAGGGTTACTTGAGATGCTGTCTCCCGGGCTCAAAGTTCTAAATATTCCCAGCAAATAAAACATAACTCTCAATTTTTAGGTTGCAACTATTTTTTAAGTCAACATTTATAATTGTTGAGTCTGGCCTATGGGGAAGAGGGGGAGCATGATACTAATTTCATTACTTCAGCATATGTTTTAACATTTCCATAATAAATTTTTTAAAAATCTGAGCCATCTTTAAAGATTTCTACAAAGGCCTTATCCCTCCACAGTAGCTCATTCCAACATTTTTATATGAACACAGTTTTATAGACATGACAAAAGTTAACAAAAGAACCCAATGAGAAGAGAACCAAGTAGTATGTAAGCTATTATAACCTTAAGGGGAAAAAATAGCTCAAAGAAATAGATCAGAAATCATGCACTTAAAAAAAAAATCCCTTTACACCTATTGCTTGAGAATATTTACAAGATGTGAGGTTACCATAGCTGTTTGCGTACTGCCTGGCCTTTCAGGGTTTCCACATTGAAATTATTTGTCTTGGCAGGCATAATGAAAAACACCACCACGGTGACGTCACTTTTATGCATCTAATGAGGGGTTAGAAAACACAACAGTCAACTATCAAAGATAAAATAAACCACGTGACAGCTGGACCTTAAACTGTGGCAAAGAGTGCTTTGAAACATCTTGAGGGAATAAGAATACTTATTTATAACTGACGAAGAAATTATACACCACTGTCTTGAAGCTTCTTCAGAAAATTTAAATATGACATTCAACTAAGATCTGACAGTTAACAATTAAAAATCCACACAGAATAATTTCGTGGCATCCATCATCTAAAATATATAGCAATTGCTACTGATATCACTGTGGTTTTCTGTTGTTAAAAAATTACATAAAAGATAACACAAATGTTAAAATTCCAGATTGGAAAGTTAATGAGGATTTCACTTGGGTTTATGTCTTATAGCTAATTTACATGGATTTGCACAAACAGATTATTACATTTTTTCTGTTAAATGTCTGGGTTCTCATGATGTTGTATTTTGTTTTTTTTCCAACCATAAAGGAACCAGAATGGGGACTCAGAACTTTTGGTGTAGCAGTTACTGTGTTGGGTGCTTTAAACACATAACTTAACCCAAGCCTAACTATCACTTTCCTCATTGATTTCAAAAGAGAGGCACAGGAGCTTTGATTATTCTTCTGAGCTCCTATCACAGGTTATTGGCAAACCTGGGAGTCAAACTAGTGTTTTGTTTTGTTATTTTAAACTAGTGTTTTTTGACTCCACAATCTGTTTACTTTTCCTATTCCAAAAACACTATTGACCTGAAGTTTCTCAGAAAGAAATGACATGCCAAACTGCTGTGGGAATGATAGTGTAAACTTACTTAAGACTGTGTACTGATGAATGCTTTTATATTCTGAAATGACTGACTCTTGAATGTGGGGCACTATCATCTAACCTATGGTCTCAACCCTCTGGGACCTTATATTCTATTCAAAATATCTATAGGAACCATAAAATAGGAAACACCCCAGGAGTAGGCAATGTGCTTTTATTGAAGACTAAATGTACTATAGGGAAAGAAAATGTCTTATTTTGATTTCTCCAAGGATCATAATTATCTTTGATGTCTAGAATAAGAGAAATTCACTTTTTCTTCACGTCTAAAAATAAAGCGAATATTTAACAAATGTATGGATAAATTAATAATGTCTCTAGACATGCTATACTTTTATATAGTTGTGAGTCCATCTATAAAGCTTGTTAAATAGATACATAACAGAAAATACTGTGAAATAAGATTACTCCTGTTTATTCTTGAATAATCTTTCTGATCTTCAATCCTATTTTATAAGCATGGATGTTTATTAATGTGATTTTAGTAATCTCCTAAAATACTTGGTACAGTGTATATGTTTAGTCTGTCAGTCATGTTTGATTCTTTGCCACCCTTTGGACTGTAGACTACTAGCTTCCTCTGTTCATGGGATTTCCAGACAAGAATACTGGAGTGGGTTGCCATTTCCTTCTCCAGGGGATCTTCCTGACCCAGGGATCAAACCTGCAACTCCTGTCTCTCCTGCGTTTCAGGCAGATTCTTTACCCTCTGAGCCATCCAGGAATATCTGGGCTAAGACAGTGATAAATCTATGTCCAAGAAATAAAAACTGAACCGGAGAGTTACACAGAGCTCAGGCAAATTTAGATTGTCTCAGCATCTCAGTAAAATTAGACTTCTATACTGACCTCTTCTATCTTCCTTATGTATTCTATATTTTTCTATGATGAGACAAGAATATAAGCTGAAAACTTTCATCAATATCTATGATGCAGTACTTCTGTTGGCACAGGTTTTATTGCTGGATTAGTTCAGAATCTATTTTAAGAATACGCCTGCCAATGCAAGAAACACAAGAGACGTGAGTTTGATCCCTGGGTCGGGAAGCTCCTCTGGAGAAGGAAAGAGTAACCCACTCCAGTATTCTTGCCTGGTGGAGCCCAGCGGGCTACAGTCCCTGGGGTCACAAAGAGTCAGACATGACTGAACATGCACACACAACAACAGTTCAGAATCTATTTTAAGATTCTGAGCAAATCTAACCTATTGAGCAAAAAATCATTCCATATTGGGAGTGGGAAACTCCTCTATGTTTCTGTGTGGTGGGGCCTCTCCTAGTGGCATGGTTTGAAGCTTTTGGATTTCAGAGTTGAGGCATGGCTAGTGAGCTGGGAGAGGAATAGAGTTTGTGTGTGTCTGGCCCATTCTACAAGGGCAACTGCTTGACTGTCAGTCACATCGCACATGTTTTTCTGAAGGCTTCTGGTTGGAGGGGATGGATATGGCCAGGGATTTTGGTGACCAGGTGTCTAATACTGCAAAGTTTAATACCAAGGTCCAATATTGGGAAGCCTATATATGCCATGCAACCAAGCCATAGTTCCCATTAGAGTATTTTTTACAATTAATTTTTATTGGAGTATAGTTGTTTACAACGTTGCATTAGTCTCTACTGTATAGCAAAGTGAATTAGCCATACATACACATACATCTTCTCTCTTTTAGACTTCCTTACCATTCAGGTCACCCCAGTGCATTAAGTCTATCAGCTTTAAAAAAGGCAAGGTTTTGTTCTCTTTACGCTCTGTTTGCTTGATTTCTCTGTATCTTTTGATCATTTACAAACTCTTGGGGGATAGGTGGGAAAGAGGATGCCATATGGTCAGCTTAAAACATGGCACATATATAACATAGAAAGGAAGAGAATGTAAAACATGAATATATACACTTACACATATGTATAACTGAGTCAGGGCTTCCCAGGTGGCACTGGTGTAAAGAACCCGCCTGGCAATGCAGGAGACATAAGAGATGTGGGTTTTTGATCCCTGGGTTGGGAAGATCCCTAGAGAAGGGCATGGCAACCCACTCCAGTGTTCTTGCCTGGAGAACCCCATGGACTAAGGAGCCTGGTGGGATACAGTCCACAGGGTCGCAGAGTTGGACATGACTGAAGTGACTGAGCACACATAACTATATCACTTGGACATACACCTGAAACTAACACAGCATTGTAAATCTACTATATATCAGTAGAATTTTAAAAAATTTTTTAATTAAGATAAAATATTCTTTGGGTGCATTTCCAAAAAAATTTTGCTTCTATGATTCTTTAAAAAAAAGCCATACTATTATATTGGCTATATACCCAATATAACATGATAAGTTTGTAGCTCTCTTTAAAAAATACCTGACATTCTAGACAAATACATGTGCAAAGAGTGTGGCAATCATATTTATCATTTTAAATATGAACTTAAAAGACCAAAGGCATTTTAAAAATAAAGCTATCATTTTAAGTCTTCAAAATCATATATTTTTTTGAAAACCATTTAAGAAGCCGGGAAGTTCTTTCCTTTCCACAGAAGACAGTCCTCTATAAAAGCACTGTTTGGTGTTCTAGAGCATTCTTACCCTCAGCAGGAAATTTAACCTGGATAAGGATTCTAAGAAGATGTCAGCTCCTTTGTTTGAAAACTCATACCTCCCAGCAATGAAGAGGAACAATGTTTTTTCAAGATCAAAGTCCAGATGACTAAAACAAAACAAAACAGTTTCCAATGAAAGAAATCAACAGCAACAAAATGTACACATGAATTCTGTGAAAGTACAAAGGGGACTGGGAAGGATAAACATTTACTTTAACAACCCTTTTCTCTATACCCCAGATCCCTAACATCACAGGACAATTTTTTTTTTTTTAATAAAGAAAAGCATACCCATAGAAATGACCTCGAACAAATTCTTGGATCCTGGCCTTGTACATAGCATGGAGATTTTGAAACTCATGTACAGCTGAAAATTTCTTAACATTCAAGCCATTTGGAGTAACTACATCTGGAAAAGCAAAGTAAAATACTCATGGAAAAATCTCTTTTGAGAGAGGATAGCATTGCAAAAACAACAGTACTTTGCTAGAGAAGACTCTTGAGAGTCCCTTGAGCAGCAAGGAAACCAAATCAGTCCATCCTAAAGGAAATCAGCCCTGAATATTCATTGGAAGGACTGATGCTGAAACTGAAACTCTAATACTTTGGGCATCTGATGTGAAGAGCCCACTCACTGGAAAAGACCCTGATGTTGGGAAAGACTGAAGACAGGAAGAGAAGGAGGAGGCAGAGGATCAGAGGGCTGAATGGCATCACCGACTCGATGGACATGAGTCTGTGTAAGCTTTGGGAGCTGGTGATGGACAGGGAGGCCTAAAGTGCTGCAGTCCACGGGGCCACAAAGAGTTGGATACTACTTAGCAACTGAACAACAACAACAAGTTAGGTGTCTATTAACATTTCTAGTTTCTGACCATCATAGAATTGGAAGTTAATAAAAATCCACAATGAACCGCTGACATAGACAATCAGAAGGATCTGACTGAAATAGCACTGAGTAATGGGTATTACGTAATAGACCAATAGCAAAAATAGTCATTGTCAAGAGTTTTCAGTTACTGATCACTTACTATGCATTAGGTACTGCTCTAAACGCCTTGCAGTGTAACTCATTTAATCCCTGCAACATCCCATGGAGCGAGGTGATATTTCAGAGGCAGAAGCTGAGACACAGAGTTGTTACAGAATCTGTCCCAGAACACATGGGCGGAGTCCATGCTGTCTGTCCCCATCTGTTTTATCTTTAACTGTGCTATGTGCTAAACTACCTCTGTTTTGTTTTCATTTTTATTGGAGTAAAGTGACTTTACAGTGTCATGTTAGTTTCTACTGTACGGCAAAGTGAATCAGCTATATGTGTACATATATCACCTGTTTTTTGGATTTCTTTCCCATTTAGATCACCACACAGCACTGAGTAGAATTCGTTACCAGCTGAGTCACAAAGGTAGCCCATGAATACTGCAGTGGGTAGCCTATCCCTTCTCCAGCGGATCTTCCTGACCCAGGAATCGAACCAGGGTCTCCTGCATTGAAGGCAAATTCTTTACCAACTGAGCTATCAGGGAAGCCCTACCCCAAACATATCATATGTTTATTTGAAAATCTGGTTTACTGCCTAGTTACTCCTCTTAGAATGTAAGCTTTATGAAAGTAGACATATGTTTTTAGCCACTTATTCCTTCATATTGCTTGAAGCAGCATTTAATAATTAATAGTTTGACTCATGAATAATTTGCATATGACATTATTGAAATGCTGTTTCGTACTTGCAATTCTAGAATCTCCATATAGTTGGAAAGTCTAATTGCTCAAAAATTCTGAACCAAAGATGAGTTATGATTCTTTGGGTATCTAAAATAGCATTATTGAAACAACAAGGTCCTATTATATAACACAGAGAACTATATTCAATATTCTGTGATAAACCATAATGGAACAGAAAATGAAAAATAATGTATATATGTATAACAGAATCACTTTGCTGACCAATGGAAATTCACACAGCTTTGTAAATGAACTATACTTCAATAGAATAAATTAATAAGAGAAATAACAGGCCCAGCTGAGCAGCATCCAGATGGCAGACCTTACAAGCTGTTGGCTTTGGAATAGTCACTTGACCTCTCTGTGCCTTGGGTTCCTCATCCATAGCAAGGAAAGATAATGATAGTTCTTATCTCATTAGACTACTGTGATGATTAAATGGGATTATACATGTGGATAAAATACTAGAATGAGTCTGGCACACACCAAACATTCAATAAAGTTTTGTGTTTGATAGTTCACTAAAAGTCTGTGGATTTTCTTGGGCCACAAAGCATCAGGGATTTCACAATTTCAATCAGGGCCAACACGTGATTCCATGACTAGTCAGAAATGTCATAGATTATGGGGTTTATAGTTCTAGTAGAACCTCAAGGTGAAGTTAGCAGAAATAGAGATGAGAATTTATGAAAAGCCTAATCCATACAAAATAATAATTGTCATTTTCTGAACTCTTACAATGGGCCAGGTGTGTATCTGAGTCCTTCCCATGTAGTAGCTCCTTTAATCATTGAGACAATTCTACATAAGAGATAATATCATCCTCATTATACAATCTGGGCAAAGAGGACTTAAGCAATATCCACAATGTCTACAGCTAATAACATATATTCAACACAAAGTCATTCTTGCTACTGAATTCAGACAGTTTGGCAATAAGTCCACAGTTTTCACCACTACCTGCAACAAACCCCCTAAGAAAATAAGGAGTTAAGAAAACAGTATATAGAGAAAGCGGGATCCAGAATCTGATGATGGAGAATGTCTGCTTTTAGAAGACAGAAGTTAGTAGAGAAACTATTGAGACACTAGAAAAGAATATTTGAGAAACCTCAGAATGTATAATGTCATGAAAATAAGGAATGATAGAGGTATCTGTCACCTTTAATTGCTAAAGAATGTCAAGGAACATTAAAAAATTACAGAATTGTGAACCTGGTGATTTTTGAAAAAGCAATTTTACATCAAGTGTTGGGGGCTGGAAGTTAAAGTTGAAGAGGTTCTAAGTGGAAAAACTACTATTTTTGTAAAACACTTGATAGCGGGAGGAAGGATGAGATTATGTAGACATCTAAGAGAGTAGTGGTTTTAAGAGAAATTTTTATTTCAGAATAGGAAAAAACAAAGCATTTCTGTAAGCACAGAAAAGGATACTGATGACAGGGAAAAAATGTAAGATCCAAAAAACAAGTGAGCATATTGGTGAAGCAAACTCCTGCAAGAGACACGAGTGTGAGAAGCAAAGTGGACTCAAGAGAATCTTTGGAAAGAAAAAAGAATAGCACAGGATCTTTTGGCTGCCACTGTTCAAATTACTTGCTTCCTTTTTAATTATGTAGAGCTTTGTAATGCTTTCTCTAGATGCTAAACTGGTAAACAAAAGAAAGACTAACTAACTAGAGTTAAGACCACAGGAATTAAGCAAGGAAGATGTATTAATCAGGACTGTTTTGTTGCAAGTAAGAGAAATCTAGGCTTCCCTGGTAGCTCAGCTGGTGAAGAAACCGCCTGCAATGCAGAAGACCCTGGTTCGATTTCTGGATTGGGAAGATCCCCTGGAAGAGGGCATGTCAACCCACTCCCGTATTCTTGCCTGGAGAATCCCCATGGACAGAGAAGCCTGGTGGGCTACAGTCCATGGGGTCACAAAGAGCCACACATGACTGAGTGACTAAGCACAGCTCAGGAGAAATCTACTAACACTGGTTTAAGTATTACAAGGAGGAATTATTAATAGGATCCTGGAGTGTCTGATGGCAGAGATATAGCTGGGCCGCAGGAATTAGTTTAAACCATGGTCTAAATCACTGTAGAGAATCTAGAGTTCACTCAATCTGTTTCTGCTTCTTAATTGTACTACACTGTAGTTTATCTTTCTTTGCATCTTTACAGCTTCCAAGCTTCTATTATACAAGAGTATTCAAACAAACTCATCTGTTTAGACTCATTATGAAAGCATTCTGATTGGGCCAACTTAAATCAGGAATCCACCTCTGGACCAATCAGCTATGGCCAGGTGACAGGGTCATGTTTTATGAACACACCGCTTGGCGTTGCAACCTCTGCACGGGTCTGGGGCTAGTTCCCTGAAAAACTTGCTAGAAAATCTTGCGAGAAATAAAACAACAGGTTTCTACTAAACAGGACCAATGAGGCAATGTTCTAAGATGTAGAACTGGGGAAGTCACACACACATTTCTGATATTTTCTTGACATTCATTTTCTTAAAATAGAAAAGTCAACTCAGCTTGCTTCATAATGACAGGAAGTCATTATGACAACCCAGTTCAGAATTAGGGTATTTTAAACATAGACTATTCAACAAGCACAGATTGTTTACTATTATGTTCCAGATATAGCTTAGTGTTCAACAAAGCTACTGAAAATGAGAATTCAAATACGTGTAAAGATTTGAGTAGTGATAGTGCAGTTTTCCTCATAATTATTTTATGCATTTTTATTTAAACCAAAGCTATCACAGATTAGTGACAAACTGTGGGATAATAATTAATTACCAGGTTTTCTCTTCAGCATGTGTTCTGCCTCTATGGCTGTAATTTCAGAAACTGTGGTGAAAACATGAGCACAGTGGACGGAAGCGCGCTCCATGCAATACCGGTGGTAAATCTGCCTTTCCCCAGCCTCTTTGTCTATGTTAAACTGCGAAAACAAAACAAACACACACACATAGACATTTGCTTACACCAGTCCTTCTACATAGGCAAAGCAAAATCACATATTTCTCACACCATTTTTCCTTACGGCTATATGGAATTTTATGACCATAAAAAACAAGTGACAAATTTTTATTAAACCCATCACTGAAACACAAAGCTACTTCTGCTTACAAAGAGTGCTCTTTACTTTAAGCTGGGGAGATATGCAATCATATTTGAAGACAGTGTGATATGAACATTGACCTTTTGTTGAAAGGATAAAGTTATAATATTGATATATAACTATATATTTTGATTTTGTTTCTTAAAAACAACTAATAAAACCTGATGAATATTATTAGTTGTTTTTATTAATTGCTATATACTATGCTGTTAAGGATTTTGAAGTGAAATATTTGATGTGCTTGAAATACTCGCTATGCCTCTGTAATATTTTCTCTTTCACAAACATCAAAGCCTGCTCTTCGCCAGGAAACACGCAGGTTGAGCTTACCACAGATCACTGGTTTGCCCTTATTAGTCTACTATTAGGAAATCTCCCTGACCTCTTGACCTTTCTGAATTCCTTGGTGACTTTATTTTGAATATACATCTTATGTTTACAGTTTGACCTTCAGGTTCAATTGACCTTTTATAGGCAAACTCTCCTTAGAACCATTCACTGTTTTGCAAATATTAAGCTTTGTTCAAAAGAACTTTCCTACACTCAAGACGCCTCTGAGATGGTGGTATAACTTTCTGCTCTCATTATCTGAGTAGTATTAATCATGTATTACAAATAGGCACAAAAATACACTCAGAAAAGTATGCAGTCTGTTGCATAGACTCCTAGAGCTTTTTTAAACTGGGGGGGGGGGGGGCGTCAATTTTTCAACTTCCTAATGTTCCTGATAGTGAGACAAAACCCTAAAATGCTAAATTGATTTGACTGGCAATATAGACACCAATTCTGCAAAAGTCCTGACTGTATGTTACTCAAATGCTTGACCACGGTTTTTTTATTTTAATTTTGTTACACTCTTTCCTTATTTATTTTTAAAATTTGCTTGATTTTAATTGGAGGGTAATTGCTTTACAATGCTATATTGGTTGCTTGACCACTACTATTGACAGGATGATATGAAAAGCATAGCTACATTAATCTGAACTGATGAAAACTGGAAGAAAGAAGTCAAAACTGAATGACTTTTGGTCACAGAATAGGGCAGTCTTCTAAGATAAGCAAACTCAACTGTCTGATCACTGAGGATCTACATTCCTTTTCTGGTAACTCTGTCTTAACTGGACCCCCACAAAACTCCACCTATAACTCACTGCAGAATTACAGCAGAAATCTGACCTTCGTTCACTTGGAGGATGGAGGAAGTGAGGCTCATAGTACAGGTGGACGCCTAGCATCCCTGTGGGGTACCTGTCACTCAGAGCTGTGTGAGGATCCCGGGTCCTCAAAGCATTTCCCAGGCAGCCCAACCTCAGGACTGCAGTGGCTGATGTCTTCCAGGCCTCTTTGGATCTTGGGTCTGTTACTTCAAAGTGGACAGGCATCTGGCCTGTCCCGGCTACACTCGGCTGTACTCTGAACAAAGTTAAACTTTATATGAGCTCTCAGTCCCCTCAGGGGAGGCTGCGTCACAAATATTGATTGGTTAAAAGGGCATTTCTGCCATCTGGATGACAGATGAAAGGTGAAGATCAATACTTCCTATCCTTCAGCTTCAAGGGTCGGAAAGAAAGGTGGCGAGGGTGGAAGAGCTAATTACCTTATCAAGCTGGTTGTAGAAATCGATGTTAGCTGCACAGAGATACCGCCCAAGCAGTGTGGCGTGGGTGGTAAAGACTGTAGCAATGGGCAGTTTCCGAGCTCGAGAAAGGATCAGTCCAATCCCAGCCTGCCATTCATGGAAATGGACAATGACGTGTCTCCCATCGGCATGGTCCGTCACCTAGGTCAGAAAAGAAACTTGTAGAAAAGTTGAGGGTGAAGTTTGATCTTGCTCATGGTCCACAGCATAAGGAAAGTTGTTATGCTTGTAAATTTTAGCACAATTAAAAAGAATCTAAATATAAACCATGCAATTTATCAACTATAAGGGCTTTCTAGAATTTAGCTTCCTATTCATAAAGCCCGTATATGTTTATGGCTTAATCCTCTTTTTCAATATGGATCAGATTTATTTTTGCATTCACAGAGGGGACTGCTAGAATAAATGTACAGTAGGTACTCAATAAATATTCATTGAATGAATGAATGATTAATAGCAATAAAATTTTTGAAGTTTCACTGAGCAGCTGAATCAACTGGGACAAGCCACTTACAATCTTTCTTTTTAAATTAAAAGTAATGACTTCATGTTTTAAGTCAGTCTTATTTGGATTTTCTGCTACTTAGAGCCAACAACATTTTGGCTGGTATATTATTATTGTATACACCATTATTTTATATTATGATAATATTATTTTATATTATTAATATTATTTTAATATATCTTATTTTGTATATTATTATTTTAAGAATATGGGACTGGGGGGAAAAGAGGTTAATAACTTGCTTAGAATCAAATAGAAATTTAGTAACACACTGAGGACCCAGATCTAATTCCAGGTCTAACTCTAACACTAGGCAAGGCACCAATTTCTTAGCCTTAAAGTTACTTGTTTCACTAAAAATAGAGTTATCAAACAATCCAGCAATCCCACTCCTGGGCATATGACTGGAAAAGATGAAAACTCTTATTTGGAAGGATACACCCACCCCAGTGTTCAGAGCAGCACTATTTACAATACCTAAGACCTGGAAGCAACCTAAATGTCCATCAGCCAATGAATGGATGAAGACATGGTATACATATACAATGGACTACTCCTTGGAAGGAAAGTTATGAGCAACCTAGATAGCATATTAAAAAGCAGAGACATTACTTTGCCAACAAAGGTCCATCTGGTCAAGGCTATGGTTTTTCCAGTGGTCATGTATGGATGTGAGAGCTGAACTGTGAAGAAAGCTAAGTGCCGAAGAATTGATGCTTTTGAACTGTGGTGTTGGAGAACACTCTTCAGAGTCCTTTGGACTGCAAGGAGATCCAACCAGTCCATCCTAAAGCAGATCAGTCCTGGGTGTTCATTGGAAGGACTGGTGCTGAAGCTGATACTCCAATAGTTTGGCCACCTCATGGGAAGAGTTGACTCATTGGAAAAGACCCTGATGTTAGGAGGGATTGGGGGCAGGAGGAGAAAGAGGCGACAGAGGACGAGATGGCTGGATGGCATCACCGACTCGATGGGCATGAGTTTGAGTAAACTCCAGGAGTTGGTGATGGACAGGGAGGCCTGGCGTGCTGCGATTCATGGGGTCGCAAAGTGTTGGACACGACTGAGCGACTGAACTCAACTGAACTGAGCTGATTACTCAGTCATAAAAAAATGAAATACTGTCATTTGCAACAACATAGGTGCAGTAGAGATTATCACACTAAGTGAAGTAAGTCAGACAGAGAGATCATTTATAAGGGAAATTTAAATATAATACACAAATGAATTTGTTTACAAAATGGAAACAAACTCACATAGAAGCAAACTTAGAGTTACCAGAAGGCAAACAGTGGTGGGTGGGGATAAATGAGGAGTGTGGGATTAAGAGATACACAGTACTATATATAAAATAGACAAGCAGTAAAGATTCACAAACTGTATTTTATATCTTGTAATAACCTACACACCCTTTATGACTGTTGGCTTCATCAGAAAGAAGTTATACTGGTAAAGGGGGCACACAGCCAATATACAGCTCTGTGATTTCTTCTTAGAACACAGTCCCACTTTGCCAGAGATGCTCTTAATTTTTTTATTTTTAAGCAAAGCATAATCATCTTGAGGTAACGCAAGGAATGTGAAGAAATCCCACTGCCATGCTTTCAGGAATTGAGTACAGACATGGCTCATTTAACAAAGACTGATTTCCAAGGCTCTTATTGCTTTTTAAAATCTACAGAATATTTCACTGCTGTGGACTTCTTAGCAACTGCTGAGATCACTTCACCCTTTAGTAAATGATTAAAAGATCTAAGAGCCACTGCAATCACACAAGCACTCAGGAATGAACAAAACCAAATATTTCAAGCCATTTTCTACTCCCCTGATGCTGGAACGCAGGTACATAATCCATGATGTAGAATATTTTTTCCTGCATATATACTGAATATTACTTATGTAGCAGGAAATAAATTTGGGGTTTTACCCACATTGTTCTAGTTAAACCTGACATGAGGTAAATATTAATAAGCATGATTATCACCATGTTTCAAAGACTGGTATTCAGTTACAGGGCTTCACTGGTGGCTCAGACTGTAAAGAATCCGCCTGCAATGTGTGAGACCTGGGTTCAATCCCTGGGTTGGGGAGATTCCCTGGAGGAACACATGGCAACCCACTCCAGTATTCTTGCTTGGAGAATCCTCATTTAGTTACAAGAAGGCATTTTCTCAGATTCCTTTGATGTATCAATAAAACAATTAATAATGGTACCATCTCAAAACTAGCTTAAAAACCAGAGGATCATTGCTGGGTACTACAATATGCTTCTCCTCTCTCATGGGACTCTACGGTACACAGTACCTCTTTCAAGAACCAGGCAGTTAATGACCCAAAGATCAGCATATCATTGGCTTCCTGGTCGTGATAAGGAATGCCAACATTGCATGCTTCCCAGAGGTCTCCTTTCCACTTGTCCAGGTTCCAAGCCGAAAAGCCAATGTCAAAGAGAACCACGTAAGGACTCCCTTCTATCAGCCATCTTCCAAAGCGCACCTGCCATAGAGAGGACACAGAGCCATGGAGTAACACTAGGCAATGCAGGGGAGGAAAATCTATTTGTACTTAGAAGCTATGCTTGGTCGAAACTGTATTTAGAACTCCAGAGATTACACAAGCCATATAGGAAACAATAGTCATAACACAGAGCATCTCATGTTTGAGCCTGAAGAGGAAATGAGCCAGCACCCATTCATCTAGAATCTCCAAGTTCTTGCTTCTCATTAAATTTAGTCATTCAAAAATGAAGTATGTAGATCACATGATCTTTGTTCTTCTGTCTATCATTACCTTCCCATGACCTTGAGCTCATGGTTTTAGGTTGTTTCTCTAGACAAAGGTATATGATTTCTCTTATTCCTCCTATCAAAAAAAAAAAAAAAAAAAAAAGTGACAATAAGTGTTTCCCAATATGGTTGCTGCAAGAAGTCTTAACTAAATATACTGACCAAGACATATTTTGGGGGCTTCCCAGGTGGTGCTAGTGGTAGAATACCTACCTGACAATGCAGGAGATATAAAACGCAGGATCAGGAAGATCCCCTGGAGGAGGGCATGTCAACCCACTCGAGTATTCTTAACTGGAGAATCCCGTGGACAGAGGAGCCTAGAGGGCTATGGTGCATGCAGTTGCACTGCTGTACACGACTGAAGTGACTTCACGCACACAGGCAAGACACATTTTCTCTTTAAGATAGCAGTCTAATTCTATTACATTCTTCAAATTGATTATTTTATTCCAAAATATTTTACTTTGTGCAAGTTTTAATGCAGTAGCTATTTCAAATTTTTTCCAGTTGTAACTATATAGTCATTTGTATATCTAAATTTTAACTTCCCTTTTGGTATCCACTTTTCTATAGTAATTTACTCATGTTTTTTATTTTATGTTTCTTCTCCTATTATGTGCAAGGCAATTCCATAAGTGACTTCAAACCCTTTTTGAAGTTGGCAGAAGCGAAGAGCCTCTCTCATTGGGTATCTAGTCCTCTCTAGTAAACTGAATTTGTCTACATTGCTGAGATTGACCTTATGACTCCTCCCAAGGCTGAATTTTCCAGAGCATGAAAGCCCATTTGATCACCATTCCCTTGCTTGGGACTCAGGAATTTATGGTGATTTTTTTCTCCTGTCCATGCCTTGGTCAACACTAAAAAGTCCTCATTACTTGTCAGTTGCATCTATTGCAATTCAGTATTTATCATGGCATAATTTCCTTTCCAGATTTAGTTTTCCTGAGCTCCAAACAACCTTTCAATAGATTCTTTTGGGACATTCATTGATTTATACATTCATTTAACAAATAGCTACTGGCTGCCTGATATGTGGCATATGATGTAGTGAGCTAAGAGCACAGTGAAGTGTTGAAACTATAGAAAATGTAAGCTAGCTTGTCTTGACTTCCAGTGTATTCTTGTTCATGACAGGAAACATCTTTACATCAGAGATCCATTTGGAATCTTGAGAGCAGTCAGTTTCATCATGACTTTCATTTCCCTCTTCTTTCACAAGAGCTTCAAATGTGAGGGGCTTCCCTCATAGCTCAGTTGGTAAAGAATCTGCCTGCAATGCAGGAGACCCCAGTTCGACTGCTGGGTTGGGAAGATCCTCTGTAGAAGGGATAGGCTACCCACTCCAGTATTCTTGAACTTCCCTTGTGGCTCAGCTGGTAAAGAATCTGCCTGCAATGTGGGAGACCTGGGTTTGATCCCTGGGTTAGGAAGATTCCCTGGAGAAGGGAAAGGCTACCTACCACAGTATTCTGGCCTGGAGAATTCCATGGACTGTATAGTCCATGGGGTTGCAAAGAGTCAGACATGACTAAGCGACTTTCACTTTCACACTTTCAAATGTGAACCCCTTCTAACATCTCACTCATTTCATCCCAACATTATAACATGCAACCTTCCCTATTCTCCTAATTCTCCATACCATTCTCACTGTGATATGCTTCCAAAGTACCCTCTGGGACTTCAACTTACCTTTTAAACTAAATGTTCTACACTCTAAACCTCCTAGACACCACCACTCCTATCAACATCTTAATGAAAACTCTTTTTTCCACTCTTAGAAACTATATTCCTTAGGTGAAAGCGAAGGAAAGTGCAGATTTTTTTACATCACACTGAAACTTTTAAAACCTTATTCTTTCTTTGTATATAAAGACATCTCTGAAATTTACATTATCCAAACATGTTACCTTTCCCTGTTCTATGAATCTCCTGGGTACTTTTCTACCTTATTCTGGGAAATTTTTAAATCCAAGATTGTATCCTACACACTTACTTCATAGCTAGTTGACCTTACTGATTTTAAAGAACTTCACGTCCACCGCATGTTAGCCCCCCAAGCTCAAGGCTGCAATCTTATCCTTGTCAATAGCCAAACTGTGACTCCTCTGAAATGTTTACCCTTAGCACTGTATCCCTCAACCACAACTCCCATACTTCTCTCACTGTGTTTTTCCCAGTGTATGTATTCTTTCATTTCCTCTTCAGCATCTCCAGTTTCTAGAACCCTCCTTCTTGTCCTAAATCATCACCATTTTTTTTTCTTTCATTGATTCCTTTCCTGTCCATTTCAGATCCAACTGTCCAGCAACTCAACCATTAGTTCAGTCAATTGCACAGTTACCTTCAAGACTTATGCCACCTTGCCTTGTTGCACACGTGCTGAAATTAAACGACACTGAATCTTCAGCTATTTAACTTCTAACACTTTCAGCCAGGCTGCTGACTGCAGTAAATCCCCTCTACACATGAACCTTCAAGTTGCGAACTTTCAAAGATGCAAACGTGAGTTCACATGTCCAATCACATAAGCTAGTTCACATGTGTGGCGTATACGGTCACACGTGTGCATCCTCTACAAACGGTTGTGCTTTTGTGTACTTTACTGTATAGTACTGTGTAGAGTACAGTAGTATAGTACTTTATTTCAAGCCCCAGACCCTGTGCCATCCACATCAGGCATGCGTGAAACTGCAACTCACCTTCCATCACCTATTGCTGATGATCCTCCATCTCTATCATCTCCCACCTCCCTCCTCCAGTCAGTAAATCTTCTCATCTGTTTACCCGATGCCAGCCCTTGAATGCTAGCTGTGGCACCGTACTACTGCACTTTTCAAGGCACTGTGCTATAAGATTAAAAATGTTTTACTTTTTGTGTCCATTTTTTATATAATGTTTGTTTGACAAGTGTTATAAACCTATTACAGGACAGTGCTATATAGCCGATTGTGTTAGTTGGGTACCTAAGCTAACTTTGGTGAACAGACCATTGAACTTGAGAATGTGGTCTCAAAACATAATTCATTCCTATGTAGGAGACAGCTGGAGAAAGTCACAGTTGTGTATATTTGTGCCATTAAAAAGTCATGACTAAAAAAAAAAAAAAAAAAAAAAAAAAAAAAGTCATGACTATACCTTAAGCAGGGGCTTCCCTAGTGGCTCAGTTGGTAAAGAATCTGCCTACAATGCAGGAGAACTGGGTTCAATCCCTGAGTCAGGAAGATCCCCTGGAGAAGGAAATGGCAACCCACTCCAGTATGCTTGCCTGGAGAATTCCATGGACAGAGGAGCCTGGTGGGCTACAGTGCATGAGGTCACAAAGAGTCAGACATGACTGATCGACTAACACACACACACATACTTTAACAATGTTCGGAATTTCTTTTCCCTTTCCTTAAACATTTTTCCAGAATTTCTTTCTTCACACTCTTATATTAATACTTGCCTTCTAACTCTCAGAAGTTTATCTTGAACACTTAAGATCATTGAAAACACAGAGTGAGATGATCTTGAATTCCTCAGTAACTCATTTCTGTTTGCATTTACCCTGTGTTTCCAGTTTGAGCAAAAGGAGTGAAGAACAATCCTTCCAGTAGGATTTTGGATCTCATTTCTTCTCCTTTTCTCAGCAACCTTACTCTCTTTCATCATCTATTCCTTCTAAGCTTTCAGTTTCTCTCTATCCTCTGTCTGGATGCTTCTTTATGGAATATAAATATGCTCACTCATATTTAAGAAAACACAAATTCTTAAAGCCATATCACTTGAAATAGCTTTTATCCTTTCTTTTCATAGAAAAGCCTCACAGTCACATTTCTGCATCCTTTATCTCACTACTTATTCATTCCTCAAGCTTCTGCAATCAGCTTTAGCCCCACTTTCTCCTCTGAAGTTGTCATTAGCAAGATGACCACAAATGACCTGAGTATTGCTCAACCCAGCTGGCCTGAGTTCAGTCCTTGGTTGATCCAATCCCTCCTTTATACCTGAAACACTCTCCTTCCTTGCCTTGACATCTCTATTCCTATTGAGATGGCAAAAACTAATGCAAATTTAGTAGCTTAAAATGGCACAATTTATTGTCTTACAGATTTGGGGGCTAGCCCTCCGAAATGGGTCTTATGAGTTAAAACTGACATGTTGGCAGAGGTGCATTTCATCAGCAGTCTCTTGGGGAGAATCTGTCTTCTAGCCTTGCCCAGTTTCCAGAGGCCATGTGCATTCCTTGGCATGTGGCCCCTTCCTCCACCTCAAAGCTCTCATCACTTCAATTTCTGCTCGCGTTGTCATATCTCCTCTCTGATTCTAGTTCTACTGTTCCCCTCTTACTAATATCAGGATACTTATGATTACATTGGATCTACCCAGATAATCCAGGATAACCTTCCCATCTCAAGAACCTTAATACTGTCACAACTACAAAGCCCTTCTTGTTCTAATCATTAGCTGAACTTCTACTTTTGCAGTCCCTGACTTCTTTTCATGTGGATGTTCTAACACACTGACATCGCCCAAGGTTTGGCTCAAAATGTTGCCTCTTAGTCTATAATCTTCCACTGAATAATGTTATAAACACCCATAATGTCAATTACGATTTAGACAAAACTGACTTTCCCCCAAGCATCTCTATTCTATACCCTCTGCTGAGTCCCAAACCTACTATACTACTAGGTTTTCATAAGGTGTCTCAAATGTAACCTATCTAAAATCAAGTTCATCATCTTTCTCATAAACCAACTTCTTTGGTCTAAGAAGATGAGTGATCTTTTCTCATGAGTTCATGTAAAGTATGGTGTGATTCCACAACAGTTTACTGAGACTTGCTGAATGAAGCATCAGGCGGTGTCTTTTACCTGGCAGCCATGTTTATTCATCGTGTCCATGGCTCTTCTAACGGCATCATTCACAGGTTCACACTGTTCCACCTGAGTCTTCATATTATGCTCAAAATATGGACCAATCAGAAAATAGTTGTCTCCCCATTCATCTGCTGTAGTTTTGGCCTTTGTCTGAATCACAGTATAGATGCCACCAACTGTTTAAAAGAAAAGATCCCATTATCATTCAGGTTAGGAGCTCATGTTAAATGACGAAGGGATGGAAATAAGTCCTCAATTTTTCTATGTTTCTTAAGTCAAATTTTTTTTTTTTTTTTTTGCTGTGCCATGCAGCATGTGGGATCTTATTTCCTTGACCAGGGATTGAACCCACGCCCTCTGCATCCCTGCATTGGAAGGGTAGAGTCTCAACCACTGAACCACCAGGAAAGTTCAAGCCAACTTTTTTTTGAAGTATAGTTGATCTACAATATTGTTTTAGTCCTCGTTTTTAAGTTAGCACCTGAAATCAAGCACAAGGATTTATTTAGCTTTGTAAAAGAAAGTTTTTAAAGAATACTATCAAAGAGTTAGTGTTTGTTTCAATTCCATGCTGGGTACTTTGTCAGAAAGCAGCAGATTGGCAGCAGCAAATCACAAATATTTCAAAGAAACCTGAAGAGACAACTGGGATAAAGCAGTACCTGGCTTAAGACTCTATCTACATGAAGTGTCAAAGGTGGGACAAACAGCTATTGTCATGGCACGTGCCCTCAACAGCAGTAATCACCTTTCACCTCTTCTCCTTCAGTGGCCCAAGAACATAAGAGAAGACCAAGTATCAGCTACCGCTCAAATTATGAGCAAATTTGGTGGCTCAGATGGTAAAGTGTCTGCTTGCAATGCAGGAGACCTGGGTTCGATCCCTAGGTCGGGAAGATACCCTGGAGAAGGGAATGGCAACCCATTCCAGTATTTTTGCCTGGAGAATTCCATGAACCAAGGAGCCTGGCGGGCTACAGTTCATAGCTGCAAAGAGTTGGACATGACTGAGTGACTAACACTTTCACCTTTTTTTTTTACTTTCTCCCAAGATAAAGAGCCACTTCTCTTCTAGGGACCAAGCAAGTACCTTTTGACAAGGGGGAAATCCTAACAGATCTTAAAGGGGGATGCTTGGTCCAACTTACATGACATAAATCCAAGTTTTCATATAGTACTTCATTTTAGCTCTCTGCCATTGCTGCCACTACAATTAAAACACAATTCGTGTAACTCTATGGCTGATTCACATCAATGTATGACAAAACTCACTGGAAAAAAAAAAAAGTCTAGAAAATAAAGCTTACTAATAAAAAAAAAAAAAAAAACACAAAGCCAAAAAATAGTATACTTTTGGAAAATATGCCTACTGTTATAGCCAGCATGTCTACATATGGAAAATTATCCTGAGGGGAAAATAAGATATGCGTTTAAGGATATTTGGGTTTCCCAGGTGGCTCAGATGGTATAGAATCCACCTGTCAATACAGGAGACCCAGGTTCGATCCCTGGGCCAGGAAGATTCCATGGAGGAGAGAATGGCAACCCACTCCAGTATTCTTGCCTGGATAATTCCATGGACAGAGGAACCTGGTGAGCTACAGTCCATAGGGTCACACACAGTCAGACACGACTAAAGCGACTTAATATGCGTGCATAAGGATATTTATTAAAGAATTATAAAGGTGAAAAATTGTAACTAGCTTAAATTGAACTAGTTAACTCATTTAACCTGTCTGAGGCTTAATTAGCTCACCTGTTCAACGGAGATACAATAGTACTGAGTTGGCCAAAAAGTTCATTCAGATTTGTCCCTAAGATGTTACAGAAAAACCTCAGTGCAAAACCTCTTTTTGGCCAACCCAATACCTCACTTGGGGAGAAAGGACAGGTTGGAGCAGCAGTATTAAAAATTATGCCTCGTTGAAAAGGTGATATTTAAAGTAAGTACTTAAAAGAGTAAGGAAATCAAGCAAGTTGATTCATGAGGAAGAATTTTTTAGGCGGAGGGAACAGTTAGAGCCAAGGCACTACTTTTGGAGCAGAGGGTACCAGCAGAGTCATAGGCATTCAAAAGGAAGAGTTCAGTAAACAGATAGGAGGGATGGGGAAAGTCAAGGGGAAGAAGACCCTTAGTAAACTGCACAGGATAATTCTTATGCCAGCTCAGAGCAATCACCTAGTATGAGAATATGAAAACAGTCTAAATCAGTTTCTTGAGTGGTACTTTGCAAGGCAAAGGAATGACTCAAGAAATTCCATGTAAAATCCCCCAAGCTAATACAGATTCTGGCATTAATCATCAACTCTACTTCCAAGAACAATTTTGTTACTTGTACATGAAGAAGAAAAAGTCTTATTTTTCATCATGGTTTTTCATAAAGTATTTCAATTCTTCAGCATATGGAGTTTGATAGCAACTGCATCTCTTAATTTCTTATTTCAATCACTCAGACCTTAAATAATACATTTTACTTGTACCATGTGACTTACAATGACAGTCATAATTGACAGCCAAAAGGTAGAACTGCCATCCGCAAATGTTTTGAACCACTCAAAACAAAGTTTTTGATAAGTTGCTTTTTGAGAGGTGAGACACAAAAAGCAAATATAAATACTACTACATGACAAAACAGGGTTCAGTAACTTAGAAAAGAGCTAATATAACTTCCAAAATGTAAATATTATATGTAGTTTTCATATAAGCCTACATAAGTTTATTGTCCTTTGAAACTTGATCTTTAAGAAAAAACTTTTTGACCATACCTAAAAGAAATTGAAACGGCCACTTGAGCAGAGTCTGATAATAAAAATATTATCAATCCCAGCTTCCACTGGCTGATGAATGTAGTATGGGATACAGGAAGATGATCTGCAAATCTACAAGCAGAGCCTTCCAGACTGGATCAGAACCGACAGGGTTCACTTAGCCATTCAATGATGAATCTGATTGATGCCAACATCAAGGACACCTACGCACTTCGCCAAATTCCAGAAAAATTTAGGGAACATCGAAACCATTTGTTGAGAAAAAAAAATTAGACAAACAGTTTGCAAGGGTAACTAAATAGAACTTTCCTCTAAAGTCTGAGAGTCATGTCTTAGCAGCATCTTTAAATATATATATTTATATAAGCTTTATTCAAGCTCACTACCAAAATAATTCAAAATCTTCAAATAATTTCTCCTCTTTGTAGACGTAATTCCTTCATCTGTATATGATCCAGGGGAATACATTTTCGGGTTCTGATGGCATATACTCCTTAAATGTCTTACGTTTTTATTCTTGGACAGTCTTTTTTTTAATGGTAAACTTTTTAAGAAATTAATTATTTGATTTGTTTTTGGCTGTGCTGGATTTTCGTTGCTGCCCGCAGGCTTTTTCTAGTTGTGGGGAGCAGGGGCCACGCTTCGTTGTGGTGTTTGAGCTTCTCATTGTGGTGGTTTCTCTTGTTGCAGAGCACGGGCTCTAGGGCAAGGGCTCAGTAGTTGTGGTCCACTGGCTTAGTTGGCCCGCGGCATGTGGAATCTTCCTGGATCAGGGATTGAACCTGTGTCTGCTCAATTGGCAGGTGGATTCTTAACCACTGGATCACCAGGGAAGTCCCTTGAACACTCTGTTTTATTTGCAACTATGTACCTTGATCAGAGATTTTAGAACATCTTCCTTGTTTTCAGATTTTGTGTCGCAAATTCAAATACAATTGCATTAATGCAAACAAAACATTTTTATTTGCTAAAGGATATAAGGGAGAAGAGAAATTTTTTATTTCTAAAAAAGATAGGATTTGAGAATTGAAATGCAAAGATGAACACAATTAATTAATTTTCTACTTCTTTTTCCCATTTGAGGCTTTCAGCTTTGAAGTAAAATAGTCCCTGAATAGTCTTAGAGTACTTATAAATACTATGACTATATTATTTCAGTCTCTTAGGAATAGAAGCATAAAACTAAAAAAAAGGTTTTTTTCATCCCATATTGGTTGAGACCTGATTGTAAACAAATTTTCCCCCATCCCCCAGACTTCTCCCCTTACAGTCTTTCTGTGAGGAGGTGCTCTTGCTGCTAATTGATATGCTAAAGCTTCATTTCAGGCCCTCTCTGTCCTTCCCAGATTTATAGGCGAAGAATTGATGCTTTTGAACTGTGGTGTTGGAGAAGACTCTTGAGAGTCCCTTGGACTGCAAAGAGATCCAACCAGTCCATCCTAAAGGAGATCAGTCCTGGGTGTTCATTGGAAGGACTGATGTTGAAGCTGAAACTCCAATACTTTGGCCACCTGATATGAAGTGCTGACTCATTTGAAAAGACCCTGATGGTGGGAAAGATTGAGGGCAGGAGGAGAAGGGGATGACAGGGGATGAGATGGTTGGATGGCATCACCAACTCAATGGACTTGAGTTTGGGTGGATTCTGGGAGTTGGTGATGGACAGGGAGGCCTGGCATGCTGCGGTTCATGGGGTCGCAAAGAGTCGGACATGACTGAGCGACTGAACTGAACTGAACTCCCCTTAGTTCTCACTTTATTTACCATCTTAAACCAACTCCCCACCTGGCATGCTAATTAAAGATGAGAAAGATGAAATAGGTTCATTCCTATTTTTAAATTTGGAATATAAACCAAGAGTTCACTAAAATCTATTTTTTAATGAATTATTGTTTTTCCACAGTGTAGGTCATTGAATTTGGGCTGACTCTTCACTTTCAAACATGTACTTTGCATTTTATTGATCTCTACTTTCCTGAAACAACATGGGAGCTATCTCTCCTGTGAAGGCAAAGATGAGCTCTCATAACATATGTGTCAGTGAAGTAGCTAAAACTTCAAGTCGTCATCTGCGACTGATGAAGCACTGCCGACATTGTTAAAAGCAGAACTCCAAGGCAGTATGGAAGGTGAGAGCCTGTTAAAAAGGATATTTTGTTGAGTCGCTAAGGTATGGCCAACTCTTTCCCAAACCCATGGACTGTATGTAGCCCACCAGATGCCTCTTTCCATGGGATTTCCCAAGCAAGAATACTGGAGGGGGTTTCCTTCTCCAGGGGACCTTTCTGACCCAGGGATCAAACCCTCATCTCCTGCATTGACAGGCAGATTCTTTATCAATGAACCACCAGGAAAGACATAAAAAGGAGATACATATAATAATATATAAGTATGTATATAGAGAGACTCTTCACTATTTTTAAGTGATTAAATGTCGGAGAATTTAGAAGTCTATGATTTCAGTGTGCATAGCTACTCTTCTGATTCCTATCCCAAGACATAGCTGCAGAAGCAGGGATAGTCATTACAGAGTTAGACATCATTCTCTGAGGCAGCAGGTCTGGCGGGAGAGAGAGTAAATGCTACTGGTGATGATGGTCACCAAATGTTTGTGTGCCTGGCAATTGACTAGGTCTGAGGTTCCAATCAGAGCAACTGTAGTCCAGGGCAGTGGGAGATGACAGACTAGGAGCAAGCCCACAGGCATGCCCTCCCTGATTATATCCACAGTGGCAGATCTGAATGCTTTATACAAGAAGGGCTTAGTCATGGCAATCTGAATGAAAGGCAAGTGGGAAGACTAGTGCTCTTCTTGAACCTATGTGTGTGCCGAGCATAGCTCTTACAGAGTCTGTGTGTTTCATGTGGTGTGACTTGGGGTGCGTTTGACATGACATGGCTGTGCATATCCACTTCAGGAAAAGCAATCCCAACCTCTAATTACAGTGCTGCTCATGACTATAGTAATCCTGATCCATGTCTTTTTTCCCTTTTCCTTGCTTTTGCATTTAAAAACAGAATCATGCAATTGTTCAAACTGAGAGTCAGTGTGAAAATGAATGATTCAAGGTCCCCGTTTTATGAATAACTTTTGTAAGAAATAATAATAAGCTAACAGACAGTAATTAAATGCTAGACACTGTTCTAAGTGATTTACAGTTGCTATTTTCTTTTAGTTTTCACCACACTGTTAAGGAAGATGCTATTATCTTTTTTTTTTTTTTTAGGTGGGGAAATTGAGACATAAAGGCTGTGAGATGGATCCAATATTAGACATGTAATGATGGAGCTGGGATTTCCAATCCAGGCAGTCTGACTCCAGACTCACAAGCCTTAGACAGCAGGATTGTAAGTAGAATTGTGCCTTGGTACCCACAGCAGGTTGGTTTTGGGACACAACTCCCTGACTACCACTCTGGATACCAAAATCCCAGATGCTCAAGTACTATGTATAAAATGACATAATATTTGCATATAACCTATGCACATCTTCCCACATACTTTAAATCATCTCTAGGTTACTTGTAACATCTAACACAGTGTAAATGGGGTATAGTCAGTCTGCTGGTGTGTGGTAAAGTTTTGCTTTTTGGAGCATTCTGGAATTTTTTTTCCCACTATTTGTGATCCAGAGTTGGTTCAATCCACAGATATGGAACCATGGATAGGGAGCGCTGCCTTTAACTCTATGGAGCAACATATTGATGAATCTTTGCAAGTGGTGGTGGTAGGGACAGAAGGAGAAAGTGAGCAGGGTCACACAAAGACAAGCATCTTTAGATCTTGGAGAGGGTGGAATCATTTCTACTCTACTTTAGAGAAGGTCCATCTGGAAAACAACACTTAAGGGAAATGGCTTTTTTACTTTGGCTCTAAACATTCTGGTCTAATAAAATAAATAAATAAATAAAACAAACCTGGGTTAAGGGAACTTCAGAGCAGTGATTCTCACATTGATCATAGAGCCCTTTAGAAATATAATGAAATCATTCAGATCTTGACTCTGAAAAAACACGTACATATAATGAGCAAAAATTGCTGTATATCTTGGCTCTTCTCTTACCACTTTGGAACAGTCCCTTGGAGCAATTTGACAGACTGTATCCCAGGCTATAGTCCTCAGAAAGTCCGCCAAATAAAACACGACTCTCAACTTTTAGACTGTGCAATTTTTTTTTTAGCTGACACTGGCTTAGGGCTAAAATAAGTTGTTTTTAGTCAGTTTTTAGAGGGAAGCATCTATTCAGTGACTAAATTTCAAAATAGTTCACATTTATTAAATTACCATACATTATTTTTGACAACATTCATTAACCTCTTTTTAATGACTCCAAAAATTTTCAGTGTGATCATTGGTCCACAGTTTTCAATGATTCAGGCAAGTTTGTACAGAAGAAATAATTGTAGCAGAGAAGTTGAAAGTAAAGCTTATTTCCAGTGTTCGGGCAAAACGCTCCTTCCTAGACCATAGCACAATCTCTTATTGTTCCTTTCTTGCTAACTTGTCCCCCAACTAGTCATAGTGCTATTTGTGGTATATATTAATATATATTTGTGATACATATTAATATATACAGGCTTCCCTCATGGCTCAGACAGTAAAGAACCCACCTGCAATGTGAGAGACCTGGGTTTATTCCCCGGGTTGGAACAATCCCCTGGAGAAGGAAATGGCAACCCACTCCAGTATTCTTGCCTGGAGAATTCCCACGGACAGAGGAGCCTAGCGGGCTACAGTCCATGCGGTTGCAAAGGGTCAGACATGACTGAGTGACTAAGCACAGCACCTCACGGCATTAATATACATAATGGAATATTACTCAGCCAGAAAGAAAGAAAGAAATATCGCCATTTGCAACAAAATGGGTGGACTTGGAAAGCATCATGATAAGTGAATTAAGTCAGACCAAAAATGACAAATACTGTATGATAGCACTTATATGTGGACTCTAAAAACCACAACAAACTAGTGAACAAAAAGAAAGGAAGCAGGCTCACAGATAATGAGAACAAATTAGTGGTTACTCGTGGGGAGAGGGAAGGGAAGAGGAGCAATGTAGGGCTGGGGGGAAAGTTATTGTAGGATTACATGAAATCACGTGTGTGAGACTTGAAAATTATAAAGCACTCTGGAATTTAAAGAATCTTTCATTCAGGAAAAAAAGAAATTAAAAAACACATCTCACTCCTTAGTGCTTTCCACTGTCTAGAACTTCAGTGGCGTCCCATGCTTCATGGGTTGGAAATGGAACCCCTTAAGGCTATTAACTCACTCTGCATCCCACAATCCAGCCCTTGTTGGGGTCTCCCATCTCCTCTCAGGCTCCACTCCTCTTACCCTTTCTGAGCTTCCCTCAGAGCCCTGAACAGGGTTCACTTTCTCACTTCTGTATCTCGGTATGTACAGTTCCCACACACCGAACACTGTCTGCTCTTTATCACCGCCTCCTCATCTCTACCCACCAGCTATTTATCCTTCAGGAACCAGCTCAAGTGTTTCTCTGTTAAAGGTTTTTCCCAAGCTTCCAATTAGACAGAAACCTTCCCTCCCTGCACTAAAGCACAGGCTGACCTTAGAGATATCACAAGTTCTTATCCAGACCATCCCAATAAAACGAAATTGCAATAAAGCGAATCATGAATTTTTTGGTTTCCCAAGTGCATATCAAAGTTATGTTTATACTATAACGCAGTCTATTAAGTATGCAATAGTATTTTGTCTAAAAACATAATGTATCTGCCTTAATGTAAAAATATATTATTGTTAAAATGGCTCCCCCCCACCTGAGCCTTCAGTGAGTGAAAAAGTAATGTCAAAGATCGCTGATCACAGATCACCATAAGAAATACATTAATAATGAAAAAATTTGAAATATCATGAGAATTACTAGAATCTGACACAGAGACAGAAAGTGATTAAATGCCATTGGAAAAATGGGCTTGCTTGATGCAAGATTGCCACAAACATTCAACTTGTCAAAAAAAAGCAATATTGGCTAAGCACGATAAAGTGAAACACAATAAAATCAGGTCAGCCTGTACAGTTCTAGAGCACCTTGTTCTCATTCTTACACTCATTACAGTTGACTACAATTGCATGTTTAATGTCTGTAAATTCTGAAAGATTGAGAATCAATTCTGTTGTTGAACTCTATGCCCTTCATTTCCCAGTGTCTGATATCCAATAGATAGTTGATGAATCTTTATTGAATAAGAATGAATGAATGCATAAAAGCAAGATATTTCAAGGTTAATTATTAAAGTAGAAAAGGTTATTTTGAAGTCAGAGAATTTAACTATGACTCTTATTTGCTATATCTTACACATTTCCATTGTTTACGGGCAAAATTCTGTCAGTACACAATTGTCCCCTTCCCTAAAAAATCTTTTGTTTTCTTGGATATGTTTTCTTGTTTGCCATGAAACATTTGTAAGATGGCTGGAGCATACGTAGTATGTACATTTCATCATGAAGAAACTGATGTTCAGGCAGTTTAAGGGATTTTTTTCTAAGTCTCAGAAAACCCTGAACTTTTTGGACTGCAACTCTTGTGTTCTTATACCTACAGGATATTTCCTTAGACAGTGGACATTTTAATTTTTTATTCTTGCATACTAATAAAAAAGAGAAGTGGACTCAGGAGACCAAAATGCAAATCCCAACCCTGCTATGTGCTTGACCATTTAATGCATCCTTGTAGGCATCCTTTTCATCTATGAAGTAGAGAAGTTGGATTCATGATCTTGAAGATGTCTCCTATACTGCTGTAAATGGCAGGGAAATAAAAACTCAAAGTAAAATTCAAATTTAAAGAAGCTATAGTGTCAATATCTTGTCAGAGATGCACACAATAATTGTCCATTTATATAAAAATATAATAAAATCAGACTATAATAAATATTGAAGGAGATAGATATTGAAGGAATAAAGATTGAAGGAGATATTGAAGTGATTGGGTAAATCACTTTAATGGGTTTCCTCTCGACCAGAAAATTCCCTTTATCCTGCACGGAAAATGAAAGAAAAGTAGTATCAAAGGAAGCTTAGAAGTTGAAAAATAAATGTATTTATTCCTTCATTCAAAAGAAAAAATATCCATTGAGCATTTTCTATGCACCAGGCACTGTTCCAGGCCCTGAGAGCAGCATGCATGTCATCAGGCTAGAAGATTCAGGCTGGGATATGGGGAACAGTCAGTGTTACCATTGTGGGCCCAGCACCAGGAGACAATACCCTGTTAACATTTGCTAAAAGGAGAGAAAAAGAAGGAAGGGGAAGCATTCTGCTCAGAAGAACCCACACAAGGGCTTCTCTGTTGGCTCAGAGGCAGAGAATGCAGAGACATGGGTTCAATCCCTTATCCAGGAAGACCCCACGTGCCACAGAGCAACTTGGCCCGTGTACCGCAACTATTGAGCCTCTGCCCTAGAACCCGGGAGCCAGAGCTACTGCACCCACATGCCGCAGCTACTGAAGCCTGTGTTCCCTAGAGCCTGTGCTCTGGAACAAGAGAAGCTCAGGCACCACAACTAGAGAGTAGCTTCCGCCCTCTGCAACCAGAGAAAAGCCCGCGCAGCAATGAAGATCCAGCACAGCCCAAAGTAGTAAAAATAAACACATAAATAACTATTTAGAAACAAACCAAAAAGAAGAACCCACACAGAACTCTTCTGAACAGATTCCTGGTGCAAAAGAGACTCCCCTCCCCCCATTTCTTTTCCACCAATAAGCTATATCCTTGAATGTCTGCTTGCTAGGCAGAGAAAATCTCTATTTCAAGTCACAGTCTGGGATTTATGTGCAGTAAAGATGGCTCTGCTCCCAGGAGCTTTGGGCATATTTAAAAATCTTGTGACTGGAAAAAGAACATTAGGAACAAGCTGATTGAAAAACACTTGGCTTTTCCATATTAAGGTTTCTGTCCTCTTTGCCTCTTACTCAGTAAACTACAAAGAGGAAGACAGTGCTTTGTTCTCTTCCATTCATTCTAAATATTTCTACTTAAGAAGAATTTATTTTTATTTATGAGTTTATGAATTTTACGAATGCATCCGTGTGAGAGTGAACACTGAGCATAAGGTAAAAATCAGAACAGATGCTAAATGTAATTTCTTTGATTTTGAGGTTTTGCTGATTCTGATTAGCTAAAAGGAAGATGTAATTTTCACATTCATGTATATTTCAGATCCTTTAATTTATTGCAATAAACATGTTATAAGTAACAAAAACAAAAAATATAATTTCCCCCTAAATGAATATATAATAGATCACATCACATATTTTCGTTTCAGATCCTTTAAATTCCACACATTATCACTACCTTCATCCAACAATCATTTGGGCTGGTTTTCCTTGACCTTGAAAAACTCAACCTTCACAACTGTTGCTTTTTCTCTACCAATATTCCTTCAATATTAGTGGTAACAGTCTTGAGACTTTTAAGCTAGACATTATCAACCCACAAGGAATTGTTTTTTAAGAATTTTACAGGTACCTTTATCATTAAAAAGTTTAGGCCACAGTTCTCTGCCTTGCCTTCTCTAATCCAGCATAAAAGAGGTTACATCTTACTAGGAAATTGTTCTAATTTTGTTAATTTGATTGCCTTTATCTTATAATTTTTATGTTTATATAGTGTTGAAGAAAAAACTACATGCATTCTTCTTAATAGGAGATCAATATTATACCTTCAGAACTTCTTCTAAGTTAAAACTTTAATTCTAAGCTAATCTTGAATTATTAGAAATGCTATTAAATATTTCACATACTTGCTAACCGAGCACATGTATATTTCAGATCCTTTCAACAGGGGTTGAAATTTCTAATTAGTCATGATCAGGCACAATTCTTCCTAAAATAAACTACAAAATTGAAGTTTGCTCCTGAAAAAAATAATCATGAAACCCAAAAAGTAAATATTAATTCTATATTTCTATTTTTGTCATAACTTGAATTTCTCATTTTAATTTAAACGCGCATTCCCGGACCAAGACTAATATTTTCAGTTGTCTCTCCCTTCAACACGTACACCAGTGTAAATTTTCATCGCCTGTTGAAATAAACGAGGTTAAACCTCGTCTAAACCTATGTTCGGTTTGAATACTTTCCTCACCCACAAGGGCAGTTCATTCTCACTAGGGTGCGTTCCGTGAATTCCTAATGTACATTCTTCAGTGATCTGGCAAAGAGCTGCCTCGGGGGCAGTACAAACCTTTATTGGTCACTTCCCAAGAGACTTCAAAGAGCAGTAAATTCTCCACAGGAAGCCCGGCTTCCCACCGAGGCAGCCCACCTAGGGATGTCACAGATAGCGACCGACCTCGAAGCATTCTTCCTTCAGTTCTCCGGCACTTCTGGTCTCTCTCTCGGAGAACTGTTATCCTAGGGGTGATGCGTGCTAGGGACGCAGAGGTTCAGAGCTGGGAGATGGCAGACTTTGGTAGCTTCTCATACGAAGTAAACCAGCAGAAATAAATCTCTGGGACTTCCCAGAGAATTCCCGATGGAAGGCGGAATTCTCAGCTCCTTTTACACTCTTTCTGGGGAGGTCCAGTGAGGACACTATCTCTGATCAATATCTACCCAAATAACCCAGAGCAATCACAAGCAAAACCCACCAGTTTAGGGCTTAGGTAAACACTCTTAGGATAACGGAATCTTTACAGGCTCATCGTGACGTTAGCACGGACCTTTAACCCTTGTCCTCTAGAACAAACTCCTAGACTCACAGTCACTGGAACTTATTTCATCACCTCCACAGTGATCCAGGAATAGCAATTCCACTTATAAAGTATGTAGATCATTGTAGGTTACATGTAGAATTGACTAGGACATGTTTCTAAGCTTTAAATCTCTTTAGATTTCCTAAGTGTTATTTTTTCTTCTGATTCCGGTTTTTAGATCAATAAAAATATTTTTTCTAATTGTTTTATTCCACATTGACAAACTGAATTTTGATGATAAACGTTGATCTTGGTTCCCCTTTCCTTGATTACTTTTCTTAAAACTTTCCTTATGAAAAAGTATAAATACCAGAATGTCTTTAGGTATAGTATACAAAGAATGTAATTTTGATCAATGATCACCAGATCATTTTAATGAGAAATCATTTAATGAGAAATTAATTTTAGTCAATTTACCTCAAATATTATAAAGAATAATTCAATGGATGGGAAAGATTGGAATAAATATAAACAAAACTCTTACAATGGTTTTCTTTAGGTGGTAATGATGATGAGTAATATTTAGGTGATCTTTTCTGTTCACTGTTATCCTACAAATTTTCTGCAATAAACACGTGTGCATATAGTCATACCATACACAGAACAAGCAAAGAATTTTTGAAAATACAATCAGATCACCTCCTAATTATTTCACTCTCACTCTCATTACTTAGGATTTTTGAAATTCCTGGCTGTTGGCTTTCACCTGGGGCTTTGCCTCAAATACCAACACTCTCAACAACCCTTCATTTCCTAACAATCCCTCAAAGTAAACTAACCCTTGTAAATACTAACACAAAGTAATATAACCCTTGAACCTATTATTCCTGACACCAGGACACACTTTGTCAATTCTTTGCTTTTTAGCAGTGAATGTCTTTTTCAAAATTGCTCCCTGAGTCAACAGAGGTGAAATAAATGAACCATATTTCCCCACTGAGGCAGCCCACATAGGGATGTCACAGATAGCAATTGACCTTGAAGCATTGTTCCTTCAGTTCTCTGGAACTTTCGGTCCTTCTTTTGGTGAACTGTAATCCTAGGAGTGGTGCGTGTTAGGGACGCAGAGGTTCAGAGCTGGGAGATCACAGGCTTTGGTAGATTCTCATACAAGGTAAACCAGCAGAAGTAACTCTCATGGACTTCGCAGAGAATTCCAAATGTAAGGCAGAATTCTCAGCTCCTTTTACACTCTTTCAGGAAAAATATATATATATTTTCCATGGACATACTTCCATGGAAATATGTCCATGGAAAATACCTTTATCAATCCACATTTATCTGGATGAATTTGCTTTCCTTCAGATATATATGAAAAGAATGAAGTCATTTATGCAATAAGATTTAGAGGAGAATCAGAGAAAGTTCTCTGTTTCTTATATTCATGAATACTCTCCTTTAAGATTTGTGCTAAAAGGACAAACTGATTAATTGGGAGCCAAAAGAGAACAGATATCTAGACAGAAAGGGAGGTGGGATTTCTCCAAGACAGGAGAAGAACTCTCAACAGTTCCTGAGCTCTAATTTTACACTCACACCAACATTTTATCATTCAGTAAAAAGAGGTGATATGCACCTTAATATCTAAAACCCAAACAACCCAATCAAAAAATGGGTGGAAGACCTAAACAGACATTTCTCCAAAGAAGATATGCAGACAGCCAACAGGTACATGAAAGGATGTGTACGTGTGCTAAGTCACTTCAGTCATGTCCGACTCGTTGCCATCCTATGGACTGTAGCCCACCAGGCTCCCCGTCCATGGGATTCTCCAGGCAAGAATACTGGAGGGGGTTGCCATGCCCTCCTCCAGAGGATCCTCCCCTCACAGGGATTGAACCCATGTCTCTTGTGGCTCCTGTGCAGGTGGATTCTCTACTGCTGAGCCACTGGGGAAGCCCTACATGAAAGGATGCTCAGCCACTAATTACTGGAGAAATGCAAATCAGGGCTACAATGAGGTATCATCTCACACCAATCAGAATGTCCATCACTAAAAAGTCTACAGATAAATGCTGGAGAGGGTGTGGGAAAAAAGGCAACACTCTCACACTGTTGGTGGGAATGTACATTTGCACAGCCTCTATGTAGAACAGTATGGAGATTCCTTAAAAAGCTAAAAATTGTTACCACAATCCTGTAATTCCACTCCTGGGCATATATCCGGAGAAAACTCTGATTCAAAAAGATAACATGAATCACTTTGCTGTTCTCCTGAAACTAATGCAACATTGTAAACGAACTATTCTTCAGGGACTTCCCTGGTGGTCATACTCCACGCTTCCACTGCAGGGGGCTGGGGTTTGATCCCTGGTCAGGGAAGTAAGGGCTTTCCTGGTGGCTCAGTGATAAAGAATCCACCTGCCAATGCAAGAGACATGTGTTCAATCCCTGGGTCGGGAAGAACCCCTGGAGAAGGAAATGGCAACCCACTTCAGTATTCTTGCCTGGGAAACCCCATAGAGCGAGGAACCTGGTGGGCTACAGTCTATGGGGTCACAAAAGAGTCAGACACGACTTAGTAACTAAACAACACCAGGGAAGTAAGATCTTGCAGCTGCGTATAGGGTGGCCCAAAAAAAAAAAAAAAAAAAAAAAAAAAAAAAAAAAAATCCACAAAAAACTATATATTCAATTAAAGAGAGTTTAAACAAATAATAACTCTGAACAGCGAGGCTCAGGTGGGCTTCCATAGTGACAATATTCCATGTGTTGCATGCAGATCCCAGGAAAAGAACAAGTACAAGATTCCATGGGGAGAGGACAATAGGAGTTCCATATTTATTAATAGTATTAATAGTATTAATTTCCTAGACCTTGCCTTATGCCGCTCTTCTCTTGGTTGATTTTAATCTCTGGGTTTTCCCTGTAATAAACCATAACTGTGAGGATAACCAAAAAGAGAGAGGTGAGAGGGAAATTGAGAGAAAAAAGAAAAGGATTCCTAGATGGTTTCCTTGGTAAGTATTCCAGCAGAGGTCACTAGATACATTTAGAAAACCACGCATTTGCTTTGCAATTTTGCAATCTTCTTGGAAGTCTTTAGAATTTCCAAGGCTTGATTAGCCCTCACCTGCATATCCAGAAGGATTCTATTAACACATATGTGGAGCACCTACTTGTACTACAATTGTAGGAACTGAAGATATTTTCTATAGACGGTAGACAAGTCTCTGCCTCTGTGTGAATAGACGTTAATCATGTAAGCCAAAGTTTCCAAAGAGGAAAAACCACAACAATGGTAGAGGGTGCCATTTGATAGAAATGGGTGCTTCAGCTGGAGAGGGCAAGGAAGATGACTCTGAGGAAGTGTTACATGAATTGAGACGCAGAAAATGAAAAGAGGCTCCACTTGACGATCGGGGAGAAGAGAGAGTAATGCCTTTAAGTCACACAGCAACAGAAAGGCCAATGTGCTTGGGGCCCAGAGCAAAATGAATGAGAAGTCTGGAGGAGAAAAAGAGACAAAAGCAGAGAACAAATCAAAGAAATGCTGCTTGAGAACTTGCATTTTATTTTTTTAAATTTTTTATTTTTCAGTGGGTTTTGTCATACATTGATATGAATCAGCCATAGAGAACTTGCATTTTATTTTGGTTGACTTGGAAAATCATTGACTGATTTTATGCAGGGTAGCAATGTGATCTTATTTATGCTCTGAAAAGATTTCTCAGTTTTCTCTACAAAAAAGAAAAAGAAAAAAAGGGAATATCGAGAAGGGCAAGAGAAGAGGCTTGGAATCTGAGGTTAATGAAGCTTTTCTATCAGTAATAGATTCTAGAATGTAGTACTTAACCCCTTCCGTAGATAATCTCCTGTTTTCTTCTCAAAAAGATATTAACATTTGATATTTTTCTTCCTAAAGTATAGAGAGTGCCTTTCCAAGCTGGCAGCTCTCTATAGTTCACTTCTACACTCTCACTTGTTCATTGTCTGTAGCTTATTATGCATGGGCTACTGTTGTCACTACAGAAATAAGATTAAAATAGAGAATTAAATGGAATGTCTCAGGGACTGTGACCAGAATCCTTGACTTCATGAAGTTTACATTCTAACAGGGAAAGTTAGTATGAAACAAGTAATTAAAGGACTTTGATGAATTAAATACAGGTAACAGTAGAATTAACACAACTAGATATTGAGAATGATCTCCCAAGAAAGAGAAACAGAAGGAAATCAGAAAAGAAGTAAAATTGTCACTATTTGAGGATGGCATGATATTATGTAGAGAAAACCCTAAAAACTCCACCAAAAATATGTTAGAGCTAATAAATGAATTCAGTAAAGCTGAAGGATAAAAAATCAATACCAAAATCTGTTGCATTTCTATACACTAATAACAAACTGTGAGAAAGAGAAGTTAAGAAAACAATTCCAATTATAATCACATCAGAAAGGGACTTCCCTGGTGGTCCAGTGGTTTAGAATCCACCTTCCAATGCAGGGGACCTGGGTTCAATTCCTGGTCAGGGAACTAGGATCCCACAGGCCAAAGAGCAACTTAGCCCATGTAGTGCAACTACTGAGCTTGCATACTCTGGAGCCCATGTGCTACAGCTAGAGAGCCAGAGTGCCACAACTAAGGCCCAACACAGACAAATAAATAAATACACAAATATTTTTTTAAAAGACAATTGCTTCAGAAAGAATAAAATCCAGAAATAAATTTATGACAAAGGAACCAAGAATAAACAACGGACATAGGACGGTCTTAATAAACGGTGTTGAGAAGCTGACAGCGGCATACAAAAGAATGACGTTAGGCTGCTCTCTCATATCATACTCAAAAGTTAACCCAAAATGGATTAAAGACTTAAATATAAGACCTGAAACCATAAAACTCATAGAAGAAAGCATAATAAATAAGCTTCTTGACATCAGTCTTGACAATGTTTTTTTGGATTTAGCAACAAGAGCAAAGGCAACAAAAGCAAAAATAAACAAGTAGGATTATTTCAAATTAAAAAGCTTCTTCACAGAAAAGGAAACCATCAACAAAATAAAAAAGCAAACTATGAAGGAGAGAAAATATTTGCAAATCGTTTATGTGATAGTATATAAGAAACTCATATAACTGAATACCAAAAAAAAAAACAACCTGATTTAAAAATTGGCAGAGGATCTGAATAGACATTTTTCCAAAGAGGACATACAGGTGGCCATCAGGTACACGAGAAGGTACTCAACATCACTAATCATCAGGGAAATGCAAGTCAAAACCACTATGAGATACCATCTCGCACCTGTTAGAATGGCTATTATCAAATGGACCAAAAATGACTAGTCCTGGTGAGGATGTGGAGGAAATGAAATCCTCAGACACTGATGATGGAAATGTAAATCAATGTAGTCACTGTGGAAAACAGTTCAAAAACTGAAAACTACCATATGATTCAGCAATTGCACTCTGGGTATTTATCTGAAAGAAACGCTAACTGGAAAAGATAACTCCATCCTCATGATCTTTGGAGCATTATTTGCCATAGCCAAGATGTGAAAACAACCTTCGTATTCACTGATGGATGAACAGATAAAGAAAAGGTGATGTGTATATATATATATATATATATGTATGTATATATGTATATATGTATGCACAATGGAATAAAGCTGTGAGAAAGGACAGTTTGCCATTTTTAACACCACAGATGGACCTTGAAGGCATTATGCTAAGTGAAATAAGTCAGACAGAGAAACACAATTACCACATGTGCAAACTAAAAAAAGCCAGACTTATAGAAACAGTGTTGATTGGTGATTGCCAGGGGCTAGGGGCTGGGAAAAATGGGGAGATGTTGGTAAAAGTATACAAATTTCCAGTTACAAAATGAATAAGTTCTGGGGGTCAAATGTACAGCATGATGACTATAGTTAGCAATGCTATTTATTACATGCTTGATGTTGGTAGAGGAGTAGATCTTGAATGCTATAACCAAGGTAATTATATGAGGTGAAAGAGGTATTAATTACCCCTACTGTAGTAATGATTTCACAATACATAAATTCATCAAATCATCATGTAGTAAAACTTAAACTTACCCAATGTTACGTGGTAATTACATCTCAATAAAGTTGGTAAAAAAAAAAAGAGAGAAAAGGAGTTATGAATTTATCATGAGAGCAAGGAAAAACCGTGATAGAATTAATTTTTTAAATTTAATTTTTACATATATTTAAATTTTAATTTGAGACAGAGTACACACATGGGCTTGCCAAGATGGTCCTGGTGGTGAAGAACCCGGCTGCCACTGCAGGCGACTTAAGAAACGTGGATTCAATCCCTGGGTTGGGAAAAACCCCTGGTGGAAGGTTTGGTGACCTACTTTGATATTCTTGTCTGGAGAATCCCCCACAGACAGAGGAGCCTGGTGGGCTACAGTCCATAGGGTCGAAAAGAGTCAGACATAAGCGAAGTGACTTAGCGAACATGCACACACACAGTACAGTGCGTAAATTGTAAGCCCAACAAACTCTCACAAAGTAAATACCCTTGTGTAATAGCTTAATGAAAAATTAGAACAAATCACATAGGAGTGTGGGGATTTTTTTTCAGACAAGTTTTGTGAGTGGCTTCTGATTCTATGGTGTGCCAGTTTGAAAATGGAATCATTCTGATGATTTATGTTTTCCAAATATCACTCTCACTGAACACTGGAGAATAGATTATGGAGGGATGAGGCTAAAGAAGATGTGTTTTAAGTTTTTGAATACCCATAAATGAACATCTAAATTCTTAAAATTCAATTACACCTGCAAGACAAAGAGAAGCTAGAAAGAGAGAGAATAATTTAAAGAGCTTGGGAGGATCCCAAGTGAGAAGAGAGGATGTCTTAGAATGAGAAGGAGCTAGAAGGTTGTATTTCCTACAACTGGTCTTTTCAGAGTCTGAGCATCTCACCGGCTGAATGTGCCTGAGGGTTGACTCAAATGTAATCTATGCAAGTACTCAGGCATGTCTGACTCTTGGTGATTCCATGGACTGTAGCCCACCAGGCTCCTCTGTCCATGGGGATTCTCCAGGCAAGAATACTGGAGTGGGTGGCCATGCCCTTCTGCAGGGGATCCTGCAGACCTAGGGGTCGAGACCAGGTCTCCTGCCTTGTGGGCAGATTCTTTACCATCTGAGCCACCAGGGAAGCCCAGATCTATGCAAGAGATGGTGGTAATTTGTATTAGAGTGATAGCAATGGAAGTAGAGAGACCTGGATGGGGGATGTGTTTAAGAATTGACAAAGAAGATGTGGTACATACATAAAATGGAATATTACTCAGCTGTTAAAAAAACAATGAAATAATGCTGTTTGCAACATGGCCTAGAAATTATCATAGTAAGTCATGCAAGTCAAACAGGGAAAGACAAGTATCTTGTGATATGGCTTATATATGAACTCTAAAAACTGATACAAATGAACTAATAAAACAGAAACAGACCCACAGACATAGAAAACAAACTGATGGTTACCAGATGGCAAAGGGGGAGCGAGGGATGAATTAAGTTTGGGATTAGCATATAAACACTACTATTTGTGTCCATGGGGTCGCAAAGAGTCGAACACAACCGAGTGACTGAACTGACCGGCTGATATATAAAACAGATAATCACCAAAAACCTACTGTATAACACAGGTAACTATACTCAACATTTTCTAATAACCTATTAGGGAAAAGAATCTGGAAAAGAATATATATATATACACATATATAAAAACTCAAAGCTAACACAACACTGTAAAGCAACTATCAGTTCAGTCGCTCAGTCATGTCCGACTCTTTGCAACACCATAGACTGCAGCACACCAGTCTTCCCTGTAAATCACTGACTCCCAGAGCTTGCTCAGACTCATGTCCATCAAGTCAGTGATGCCATCCGAACATCTTATCCTCTGTCATCGCGTTTTCCTCCTTCCGTCAATCTTTTCCAGCATCAGGGTCTTTTCCAATGTGTCAGTTCTTTGCATCAGGTGACGAAAGTATTGGAGTTTCAGCTTCAGCATCAGTCTTTCCAATGAATATTCAGGATTGATTTCCTTTAGTGTTGACTGGTTTGATCTCCTTGCAATCCAAGGAACTCTCAAGAGTCTTCTCACCACAACTGGAAAGCATCCATTCTTCAGTGCTCAGTTTTCTTTATAGTCCAACTCTTACATCCATACATGACTACTGGAAAAACAATAGCCTTGACTAGATGGAGCTTTGTTGGCAAAGTAATGTCTCTGATTTTTAATATACTGTCTAGGTTGGTCATAGCTTTTCTTCTAAAGAGCAAGCACCTTTTAATTTCATGGCTGCAGTCACCATCTACAGTGATTTTGAAGCCCAAGAAAATAAAGTCTGTCACTCTTTCCATTGTATTCCCATCTATTTGCCATGAAGTGATGGGACCAGATGTCATGACCTCTGTTTTTTGAATGTTGAGTTTTAAATTTTGTTTTGAATGTTGAGTTTTACTCTCCTCTTTCACTTTCATCAAGAGGCTCTTTAATTCTTCTTCTCTTTCTGCCTTAAGGGTGGTGTCATCTGCATATCTGAGGTTATTGATATTTCTCCTGGCAATCTTGATTCCAGCTTGTGCTTCATCCAGCCTGGCATTTCACATAATGTACTCTGCATATAAGTTAAATAAACAGGGTGACAATATACAGCCTTGACTTACTACTTTTCCTATTGGGAACCAGTCTGTTGTTCCATGTCCAGTTTTAACTGTTGCTTCCTGATCTGCATACAAATTTCTCAAGAAGGCAGGTCAGGTGGTCTGGTCTTCCCATCTCTTTCAGAAATCAACTATACTTCAGTATAAATAAATAATAAGTAAATAGTGGAAGCAAGTGGCACACACACGAAACAAGAGTTCACAGGATCTTAGGACCTGGAGCTCTGGTCGTGGAGAAGGTAGTTTGGTGCCTTGCCTGGCATCTCTGCAGATGGCCGTGCAGTGTACTAAAATAAGAAACAGGGGAAAAGTAGATTTACCTGAGAGATTAGACTGACTTCAGTTTTAGCCATGGTGAGGTTGAAATACCAGCCAGATGTTCAAAAAGATGTTAGATATACTCCCTACTCAGAACCTCCGAGGACTGACCTCAGACCTAACTGGTAACTGATGTTACGGGAACAGTAAGATCCCAGGAAGAGGGACTCCAGGGTGCTGAGACAGAGCTCCAGAAAATTCAGCTTTTATGGCAGAAGTCACAATACGGTCCCCTGAATTTTACTCAGTGTGAAAGTGAAAGTGTTAGTTGCTCGGTTGTGTCTGACTTTTTGTGACTGCATGGACTATAGTTGGCCAAACTCCCCTGTCCATGGCATTCTCCAGGCAAGAATACTGGAGAGGGTGATCATTCTCTTCGCCAGAGGATCTTCCAGAGCTGGGATCAAACCCGGGTCTCTCACATTGCAGGCAGATTCCGAGTGCTTAATATAAAAGGAGTAATTATTTTTCAAAAAAGAGAAATTTAACATAAAACTTTGGGTTTCTATTTTCTCCTGAAAAATCTAGATCCTATTTGCATACATTCACAGCACCAGTCCCTGGAACTGGAGAAACCTGTCTTTGTTTAGCAGTGACCATAGTTACCTTGTCTCTACAGGGCTATTTTACTCATTTAGGTTAACTGTATATGATTCCCTAAAAACACAGGAATCTTAGGCTTTTAATTTTATTTTTTGCTGTGCGCACTTGGAGTTTCTGGATTAGGAAATGGCCAAAGAAAGAAGTTATTCTAAAATTAACCTTGTAATTTAAGTTGTCTGTGCCCATTGTCATGCTTATTGATAACAATGAGAAAGATTTTTTACCTTGATCATTGAGATGATTTTAGGGGAGCATAAATGGAGTTTTGCTCAGACACCCAGAACTTGTTTTTGGAATAGAACTTTTGCTTCACTGTGCTCTCTTCTCTGGCTTTGTTTTAAACTCTTCTTTCCTGAGTCGATTATACAAGATGAAGAGATTTGGAGGAGGAGCTTTAGCTCCTGTGAATGAAGAGCTGAAAGAATGGGATTGGGGGAAGACAGAAGGCAGAGAGAGGATTTTTCTCTGGGGAGAGAGGAAGTCACCCTGAGATGTTCAATTGAATTTTGTGATTTTTTTTTTCTTCAATGTGTACCCATCCTCTTTTTTCCTATTCAAATTTTAATAGCATCAATATGACCACTTTTTAAAAATATCAGTTAAAAAAATCAGAATCAAAGCAAAGGGGTGTAAAGTTAATGACAAAATCTGCCAAGGCGAGAAACCAAATCTGCTGAGACTGTCCATGTATTAGATTGCTGGAGAGGTAGTACAGTGAAATTTTTTTAAAAGGGAGGAGCTTTGGCGGACTTCCCTGGTGGTCCAGTGGTTAAGACTCTGTAATTCTAATGCAGGGTTTGAGGGTTCTATCCCTGGTTGGGGAAATAACATCCCACATGAGGTGTGTAAAATAAGTAAAAATAAAATAAAAATAAAAAGAGCTTTGGAGTCAGGCTCGTTTCAGTTAGAATACTGAACTACTCACTAGCCTGTGACATGGGGGTATTGACATTTACTCATGAGGTCATTGTGATGATTACTTAAGAGAATGTGAGCACCTCCTTCGTAGGGTCTGTCGAATCCTGCTTTGGCTCAGAGTCTAGGGACTGCAATCGTGATGCATGAAGTTGACCTGTGGCTGGCCAAGATGCAAAGCTGCCTCTGCCCCAGTCTCCACTCAGGAGACCACTGGTTGGCTGCCAGTTAGATTCCCTTTTCTCCGAGCACTACTTGGATGCAAGGCCACTGGTGTGGAGGTTAGAAATAAGTTACAGGCTTACTTTTCTGACATTCTCCACCTAAATCAGGAAGTAAAATATGGCCACAACTTTTTACGCACTGATTTTATACTATTTACACAATATGTGTAAACATATATATGTTTAATGCTAAACATATATATATATATATATATATATATAGAAAGGTTTCTTTTAAAATCATACCTTTCACAAGAGCAGTACCAGGCTATTTCTCAATCCCTGCACTTGGAGGAGAATCAGTATTTATTACCTTACGTGGGTGGCAATTGCATGTGCACTTTGACTAGAAAAAAAGTTGTTCTTGTGACCCAGAAATGTTCCCAAGGAATACTGTGGAAGTATTCTTGATACGATTACAAAGCTGTTTAATGTTGATTTAAACTGAAAGTTTAAGAGGAAAGTGGTATTAGAAAATGCCAAGAGATTTTTTTCTAAGTCCATCCATAGGTACCATGTTTCTACACATGGCAAATAAGTACTGTGTTTGTTTTCAGAGGTCTTTCTAATGCAAGGCAATGAAGATAAGCATTGTGGGAGGCACACATATTCTTCACCATATTGCTATCTTAGTGATTAAGAGCATGGGTTTGCCTTTTGAGGTTGTCCCTGTTTTTTTTTTTTTTTGATGCGTGATCCCAGGTAAGTTTTAAATGAAGTCGGCATTTCACCAAACATACATATAGCTAGCTAGTTAAAAATCATATATGAATAAATAAATCAAAGATGAATAAGAGTGAATGATAAAGGTAATGCTGTTTTCTCTACTATCCACAGAATGTGTTAACATTATTATGATTTTTTTTTAAATTTTTCTTTCCTTTTTTTTGCAACAATACTTAGAAATTTTAGCTTGGTTTGCAAAATCAAAAGTTTCTTTCTTGGATAGCTTACTTTTTAGATTGTGTGCTGAATTGATTTTTCTATTTATTCTGAGAATTTGGCCACCTGACTGAGACACACTTCCCAGTTGTTCTGGAGACCAGGTATAGACATGAAACAATTTTCCACCAAAGGAATGTGAACAGAACTGATTAATGTCCCAGACTTTAGAAAATCCCAGAATTCATGAAAATTTTTCTTCTTGGAAATATATCATATAGCGTCATAATTAGCTGAATAGTAAGGGATGACATTTTAGAATGAACCAATCAGAGAAGAAAAGTTAACTACAATGCAAAGCAGATAGGTAGGCTGAGGAAATGAATAATCAGAATGAATACAAGCAAGCAATGTCTTCTAAGATAACCAAGGAAGAGTTAAAATTAAAAGCAATTTATTATCTCTTGCAGTTAGCCTAGCAGTTCTTACTTTCAGGGAAGAGATGAGCAAAATACACTAGGTTCAGTATCAGTTCAGTCACTCAATTGTATCCAACTCTTTGCGACCCCATGGACTGCGGCATGCCAGGCTTCCCTGTCCATCACCAACTCCTGGAGCTTTCTCAAACTCATGTCCATCAAGCTGGTGATGCCATCCAACGATTTCATCCTCCCTTCTCCTCCTGCCTTCAGTCTTTCCCAGCATCAGGGTCTTTTCCAGTGAGTCAGTTCTTCACATCAGGTGGCCAAAGTATTGGAGCTTCAGTTCAGCTTCAGCATCAGTCCTTCCAGTGAATAGTCAGGACTGATTTCCTTCAGGATTGACTGGTTTGATCTAGGTTAATTTTCCTTTGGTGGAAAATTACTTCCATGTCTATACCTGGTCTCTGGAAAGGCTGGGAAATGTGTCTCAGTCAGGAGGCCAAATTCCCAGAATGAATGAGAAAATCAGTTTGGCACTAGGTTACAGTTTTGCAATTAAAAACTGATGTTGAGTCCTTCCACCCAAGACCAGATAAACTCCTGGATGGAAGTTCAAAGATACTGCTTGTTCAGAAAGAATTTATTTTTTCATCTTTGCACCTCATTAAAATTAGGCTTTGAGGGACTTCTCTGGTGGTCCAGTGGTAAAGAATCCACCTTCCAATGCAGGGATTGTGAGTTCAATCCCTGGTCCAGGAACAAAGATCCCAGATACCGTGGGACAATTTAGTGTACCCAACTAGAGAAAGCCCACACACTCCCAGTGAAGACCCCAGAGCAGCTGAAAAAAAAAAAATTAGGCCTGGATTCAGGAATAGAGCACACAGTTTTCACAAGATCACTTGTGGAAAAATAGAAAAAGACCTTGACTCTTGTTCTTAAGGTTTATTTTGTCTCAAGTCACACAAATTTTAATTAGGAATTTTAAGATATCCAAATACTACTATAAGAAGCTTTGTAGACAACCTGGGACATGTGTATCAGTCTGTGAGTATATATGTGAAGTTAAGAACTTTATCATCATTGTAAAAAAAAAAAAGAACTTTATCTTCATTGTGCAGAATTTAAAAAATTCACCTCTACCAAAATATATAATTTAAAATGAAAAAATTTTCTCTTTCAGTGAGCAGAGCAATTTCTAGAATAACAGGAAGAGAAAGTTATTATCTGTCCTAAGCATCTGTTTCTTTCTCTTTTGATTTTTTTTTTTAAGAGATTCAGAAGATTGTTATGGCTAGGCTTTTATTCTTATTTGTGATGGTAATTATTTGCCAAAATGATACTTTTAAAAAACATTCTCATGAAGAATTGACCTCCTTAAACCTGCCTGAGAAGTCAAGAGACAGGAATTGATCCTCCCCTGGAGAAAATTATTTCTTCTCTGGAATCAACACAGCATACAGGAATTTGACCTGGTGAAAGAAAACTCTATATGGGAAATACTGCTCACCCAGTTTTCTTACTCTGGATAGCAGAAGCTTGAGTTTAATTCAGGTAGCATCCACCTAGTCGAGATATTTAATGTCGATATACTTGTATCAGCCTCTGGAAGATTTCATTATTTAGGATTTTATGAAGACAACAGGATTAGATTGTGACCGAATTCAAGTATAAAATGAACAATGTTTAAACACTTCGGCATAACCTTTGCAGCAGATACAAATGAAAGTTCCAATATTAACTTCTAGTTTTCTCTTTACAGGGAGCTACCGAAAGCCCAGCATTAGCTAGATTCGGATGAGAGCAAAGTATCTCATCATTTCTGAGTCTCAGTCTTTTTGAGATGTCCACGTGGGCTTTCCCTAATGTTTCCTAGCAATCGGTCTGTTTCATGACATCCCTATTAGAAATCACTATCTCATGTCAGGATCCTTATTATTAATAATACTTCCAAATTTTTCAGTCTGCATCTGAAAATGTTCATAGTTTAAGCCTTGAGTCCTAACAATTTTTGTCTCATAATTATATATCAGAGGAGTCCATTTCTCTCCTCTACCTTGGCCACCACTGCAATACATGCTGCCGTCAAATATAACCTTTAAACCACCTTTGTGCTGTTGTTGTTATTATTGTTGTTTAGTCACTAAATCATGTCCTACTCTGCCACCCCTTGGACTGTAGCCCGACAGGCTCCTCTGTCCATGGAATTTTCCAGGTGAGAATACTGGAGTGGGCTGCCATTTCCTTCTCCTGGGGATTTTCCCAACCCAGGGATCAAACCCGCCTCTCCAGCATTGCAGGTGGATTCTTTACCACTGAGTCACCCACCTGGGAAGCCCTTAAACTGCCTTAGCCTTCTTCTTCTTCTTTTTTTTTTTTTTTTTGGTATAATTACAATATCGTGTTAGTTTCTGCAGTACAACAAAGTGAGTCAGCTGTATGTATACATATATTCCCTCCATCTTGAACCTTCTTACTCCTCCTACCTAGACTTCTTGCATTTCTCTAGCTCTCCTCCTTGCCACAAATATACAGTCTATTTTCCACTCAGCAGTAAAAGTGGCCATTTAAACATAAAACTATGATCATATTACTATCTTACTTTAAATATATCATCTAATTCCATTGCATTTGGATGAATCCATCACCACCAAAACAATCACCCTCCCCTCACAGCTCTCACCCCACCAAACCAAAAACCAAAACATCAGTTCATTCAGATTTTGCCTGGGATTCAAGTTATTTTATATTGGTAAGGCAGGCGGAGTAGAGGATGACTGAGGATGAGATAGTTGGATGGCATTACTGACTTGATGGACATGAGTTTGAGCAAGCTCTGGGAGTTGGTGATGGATAGGGAAGCCTGGCATGCTGCAGTCCATGGGGGTCACGAAGAGTCGGACACAACTGAGTGACTAAACTGAACTGAAGGATGGATATCTTTAGGATATTGTCTTTCCACCCAGAAATAGAAATTTCTCTGAAATTGCATCCTTTCATTAATAAATTTCATCAATTATAAAGTTATTTTATTATTACTTATGATTAGTAAATTTATAATTTCCATCATATAAGATTTTACTTTTACTTCACCTTCTCATTTAATTTATTCATGGGTATTTTAAATTCTTTTATTTATTTATTTATTTATTTTTATCGGAGGCTAATTACTTTACAATATTGTGGTGGTTTTTGCCATACATTGACATGAATCAGCCATGGGTGTACATGTGTTCCCCATGCTGAACCCCTCTCCCACCTCCCTCCCCACCCCATCCCTCTGGGTCATCCCAGTGCACCAGCCCTGAGCACCCTGTCTCATGCATTGAACCTGGACTGGCAATCCATTTCACAAATGATAGTATACATATTTCAGTGCTTTTCTCTCAAATCATCCCACCCTTGCCTTCTCCCACAGAGTTCAAAAGTCTTTCTTTACATCTGTGTCTCTTTTGCTGTCTTGCATATAAGGTCATTGTTGCCATCTTTCTAAATTCCACATATATGTGTTAATATACTGTATTGGTGTTTTTCTTTCTGGCTTACTTCCCTCTGTATAATAGGCTCCAGTTTCATCCACCTTATTAGAACTGACTCAAATGCATTCTTTTTAGTAGCTGAGTAATATTCCATGGTGTGTATGTACCACAGCTTCCTTATCCATTCGTCTGCTGATGGGCATCTAGGTTGCTCCATGTCCTGGCTATTGTAAACAGTGCTGCGATGAACACTGGGGTGCGCATGTCTCTTTCAATTCTGGTTTCCTCGGTGTGTATGCCCAGCAGTGGGATTGCTGGGTCGTATGGCAGTTCTATTTCCTTTTTTTTTTTAAGAAATCTCCACACTGTTCCCCATAGCAGCTGTACTAGTTTGCATTCCCACCAACAGTGTAAGAGGGTACCTTTTTCTCCACACCCTCTCCAGCATTTATTGCTTGTAGACTTTTTGATAGCAGCTATTCTGACCAGTGTGAGATGGTACCTCACTGTGGTTTTGATTTGCATTTCTCTGATAATGAGTGATGTTGGGCATCTTTTCATGTGTTATTTTAAATTCTTTATCTTTAGTGTGATATGTGAAATAAATTTCAACTTCAAATTTCTAGTATAAAGAAACATAGTTGATGTTTACAGTTCTCTTGTATCTGCCATATTACATTGTGCTATTAGCACTGATAGGTTTTTAATGGTGTTTCTTGAATATTTTTAGGTAGGCAATCATATCAAGGTGGTAATTCTTTCTTAATATTTATAGCACATTTCATTTTTCTTTTATTGTAAGAGCTAGAATATACTAAGCATTGCCAAATAATCATGACAAGTGTCTATCAGTGACTCTTATGAGACTGCTTTAAGTACTAATATTTTAATAGAATGTTTGCTCTTGAACTCTGAAACACAGCCCTTATTGTGTTTAGTAACTTTCCCTATTTTTCCTCAGTTTTTCTTTATCAATTTTATTTCCTTTTTAAATTTTTTAATTTCAGGTATAGTGTTTTATTTAAAATAATTTCTTGGATTTGCTTAATGCTTTCATACTAATATTCACTAATCTGTTGTAACAAGGTTGTAACAGACATAACTCTGTCTGTTACAGTCACTTCCCTATCCTGCACCTCACAAATTGCCTGACATATTGCACACAGTCCGGAAGTATTTGCTGAAAGGGTGGATGATTGGGTGTGTCAATAGCTTCCTAAGGAAGTTGCTGCTAATTCCTTATTACTGAGGTAATAAGGGTAACCACTTGTGATTTTTCTCTTTGATGTTCAACATTCCTCAGCGAAATCGATTTCTATTGTTTTAAACCACTTTTTGAAGGGAGAGTAATTTCCTCTTTGGGGTCTGAACTGAAAAAAAGCTTCTCTCCTTGAGCACAACACAGATCATTTCTCCAAACTGTTGCCAGTTTTTTAGAGCCTAACAAGTTCATGTTCCTTTGTGATTCCTCCTAAACCAATTCAAGTCACATTTGAATGCACTGAATGTATTTATGAGTAGCCTCCAGGGCACCTCCCTTTTCTGCACTGACCTACTTTGTACCTAGGCTGAGAGCATCCGCACATTTCTAGAGCTCTGGTGTCCGCCAATGGATTAGGTGCTTTATGTCTCTTAAGTATTTAGTTCTCACAACAACCCTGGGTGGGAAGGACCAATATTTTACCCATTTTACACATGAGAAAAATGAGGCAAAGGTTAATGGATTGGTTCAACATCACACAGCTAACAGGCGTCAGAGCCACGATTTACATCAAGAGATCTGGCTATAGAAACTGCTCTGCCTGTTTTTCTTAAGCCCTTGTCAATGCAGCCTGGTAAATATCTCCAAAATTCTCCAGCTTCTCCATCTGCCATCATCATCCTAGTCTAAGTGAAAGTGAAAATCGCTCAGTCATGTCCAACTCTCTGTGACCCCATGGACTACACAGTCCATGGAATTCTTCAGGCCACAATACTGGAGTGGGTAGCCTTTCCCTTCTCCAGGGGATCTTCCCAACCCAGGGATTGAACCCAGGTCTCCTGCATTGCAGGCAGATTCTTTACCAACTGAGCTATCCTAGTCTAAGTTACAGTCATCTCTTGTAATCGTTTCCAGGATTCACTCTTGTCACTTGACAACTAAAGTGTTGTGCTGTTTGTTTGGTGTTTTTTATTTTTTTGAAAAGTGCAAAGTGGATCAAGTCACACTCAAACTCAGAACTCTCAATTGCCTTCAGGTTCTTCGGCTACATATTCAGATCAGAAGCCTGACTTATAAGTTCTTGCAGAATCCAGCTCCTATGTACCTCCGCAGCTTCTTTTTTATCACCCCTCCCTCTTTGAGCCCCCTCCTCACTGGCTTTCTTTCAGTTTCTTAAATAGATCATGGTTCTTTCTGCAAGTCTTGGTTGTACATACTTTGCTCTCTGCCTAGAATGCTCCTCAAATATTTCCCCTTCAGATCAAGTGTAACTGTCCCAGAGGGAAGCCCTCTATAATTCCCTGAAGCAAGGCACGTTTTCCTCATAATATGTATTACAGTTTGTAATTATAGATTCAATATATCTAACTGTATAATTATTTGAGTGGAATCTTTTTGTCCACTAGGCTCATGTCTGTGGTTTTCCACTCTTTCTGCAGTGCTTGTTACATTGCCTGGTACTTGGTAACTGAAATGTGCTCAGTCATGTCTGACTCTTTGTAATCCCATGGAATTCTCCAGGCCAGAATACTGGAGTGGGTAGCCATTCCCTTCTCCAGGGGATCTTCCTAACCCAGGGATCGAACCCAGGCCTCCCACATTACAGGTGGATTCTTTACCAGCTGAGTCACAAGGGAAGTAAGTACTCATTTGAAATTAATGGTTAGATTCATGAATGTACAAATCTGTTTCTGGAGGGAGGCGTAGGCTGATTTCAACATATTTAGGCACTTTCTAGAAGCAGAATCAGGAAAGTTTCAGTTATCAAGTATGAGTGAAATGTTGAAATGGCACAATTTAAAAAATAATTGGGGAAATATAGAAGATGTGGAATGGATTAATGGAACAAGGAAAAGAGGCAGGGAAAAGACAATGCAGAGATGCACCCATCTTTCTAAGCCACTACTAGCACACAAGGAAATTGGAAGTATTAGTATTTGGTAAGAACCAGGAACTCTGCCTTCCCTAGAAAATCCTTCCTTTGGAAATGATGTGTTTCTCACTTGAGTCTGGGATCTCCATGTGTACTTGCAGTCCATTCTCAGGTTAAGGAATGGAGGAAGAAGAGGAAAGAGATCATTTTTCTTTATAAAAATACATGTAAATCAATGAATATCTTTATGTAGAGTTTAACAGATACATTATTCATAAGCCCGATAAGGCCAGAAGTCCATAATTATTCAGCGTCTAAATAATGCCTATTGTGGTCCATGCATGGGTTGGAAAAAAATTTTCAGGCATGAGCAGAATGAGAGGATAATAGAGTTTATTAGAGCAGGAGACGCTATTAGAACAATGGACTGGCTCAAGGGAGAGCCGACACATTTTGAGGGCTGGTAGCTAATTTTTATAGCCTCAAGACAAAGAAAATGCCTGCGGGAAGGGTGGCAGTAAGTGATTTGTTAGGGTGCTAAAGTCGGGGAGCTGACCAGTTTAGATTAGGAGGCTCATGGCAACAGTTGTTATGGGGCTCAGTGAATGATGGAGATTTTTGTCTGTGACCTTGGTAAAGCGCTCCATATCTGTGACCTTGGTGTAGGACTCCACAATGTCAGCACCCACTGTGGATTTCGTGATGCCCTGTGTTTTGTGGCCACTTTTAGTAGTGGAATCTCTGTGAAACAGCCACCTCCCCCCACCTGCCCCAGCCTCACCATCTAACATGCAGAACTGAGAATCTAATGCTCCAGGCCCCTCAGGCTGCGTTTCAAAACCCCCAGACCTGATTCTCTCTCCCTGGGCAGTTTCTGTCCCCTTTGCCAGGAATAGTCTGAGGGCTGCTCATTGTGGGCCCCCAGCCGGCACCTCTAAGTGACCTCAAGATATCCCTTAAGGAAGAATATCTAAGGAAACCTTAGGAAAGTGGAGTTTCAGAAAGTCTTGGTCCAGCTGTTTCTTTAATGCCCTGTGTGTATCGCTGGCTACTTTGTCATGTTGTATTTTATAGCAATTTCCTATTTGCCTCTATTTCTTCTCTTATAAGATGGTTAAAGATGGAATTGTGCTGTTTTCACCTTTAATTCTCAGCCCCTAGCACAACATCTGGAACATGACAGTCAATAAAAGTCTGAAGATTCTGCTTGTTGCTCTTCTTTATGTAGTTTGACTTATTTAAGTATACATTTTTTAGACAATATTTCACATGGCTTACAATGATTCATATAATAGTATGAAGGCAGCACAGTTCTGAAGTAGGACTGAAAAAGAAATAAGAATGAGGATAAAGGATATTCAGGACTAAAGTGAAAACTGTTACTATCATAGACAAAATTCCTTACAGTATAATTTAGCCTTAAATATGTCCACAAAAAACAAGACATCATCTCTCATTCCATTCTTTTTTTTTTTAATTAAAAAAAATTTTTTTTTGTTAGTTGGAGGCTAATTACTTCACAACATTTCAGTGGGTTTTTGTCATACATTGACACGAATCAGCCATAGAGTTACACGTATTCCCCATCCCGATCCCCCCTCCCACCTCCCTCTCCACCCGACTCCTCTGGGTCCTCCCAGTGCACCAGGCCCGAGCACTTGTCTCATGCATCCCACCTGGGCTGGTGATCTGTTTCACCATAGATTCTCATTCCATTCTTGATGCTTACAAAATAAAAAGCAAAACCAATTTCTTAGCAGATTTTTTCTTTAATATTCAAAGACATTATTACTATTAAAATTTTAAAGATCTGACTAGTGTATGGGTTGAAACATGGAGGAAACCATTTAATAGGCATCTAATTTAAAATGAGTTTGAGCAAGCTCCAGGAGTTGGTGATGGACAGGGAAACCTGACTTGCTGCAGTCTATGGGGTCGCAAATAGCTGGACTTGACTGAGTGACTGAACTGAACAGAACTGAATTTAAAACTGAGATGTAAATATATTACTGAGTTTGCAAGGTGTCCAAAATTAACATACAGAAAAAACATACATGTCTTTTATGTATCTGTATGGAATGGGCATAGATATAATATTTATGCATAAAATAGTCCTTTTAACCTAAAAAATCCGTCCTATAAATATACAAGTGAACTAACATTCATCCTGATGTGTAAAGCTTTTCACACAAATTTTTTTGGACACTTTTTTCCCTCTCCATCTCCCCTCCCTCACGTTATTTTTAGAGCTAGAAACAAACTGTAATAAATCTTTAAATTTTAAATAAGCTCATGATGTTTCCTTGTAAACCCCTTGCCTAATATATGTGTGTTATTTTTGTCTACTGTTAAAAATATCCTGTGCATTGTTCTAGAATTATGTAATTGATTAGAAATGACCATGGACGTCTTCAACAAGAATTGAAAGCACCAGCTGCCTGGTATCAGGTGAGTGTCATAATTTTCAGCCAGCTAGCTAGTTCCTCGTGGCTAAGAGGACATGCCCGGCAACCTTGAGTGTGTGGTAATGCAGGCGGCCAAATACCATGCCAGTAGAATAAACAAGAGATAACCTGAAAAGTGAGCTGTCATCACCTTCTGTTTGAATTTTTTTCCCTTGGAAGGAAAACTTCCTGTATATTTAACCCTTCTAAAAACCTCAGGATTTTCTATATTTCTTAGAAAGCTATTTTCACCCCAAACCAGATTTATCTCAGAATAATCTCATCACATGGATTTGAAGTAGAAGATCCATGGCTTTGGAAGTATAACATTTGAACACACGTGTAGAGTTGTATGCCTTAGGCTAAATATAAAAAAAGTCATATCAATATACACACATATGTTTTATTTCTCTGATCTCTAAATAGTAAAATTTCTTGATTGTTTCAAATTAAATTAAATCTGTTGTCTAAGGGTGTTAGAATTCATTTTTCCTCCATATCATTCAGTTAAATCTATTGACTTAAGATGGTAAAATTTGTTCATTATTATCTGAGCGCAGATAAAGTAATACAGAATATTTAAAGAGAAAGGTAGTTCTTTAACCATTAGTGTCTATTAATCTAGAAATAAGAAAAGAAAGGTCTCAATGCTAGACTCTGAAAAACAATGTCTATTCAAAATCACCCTGTTCCATGGGCTTGAAAGGAGGCACAGAATTTGTCTTATAATACTGCTTATAACTTGTCTTATAGTGAAAATACCTTATGTTCTGTAGAATCTCAAAAATTTCCCAAAGAAAATTGGTAGATCTAGAAAAAGCTTTGTGAACTCTGACTTCTATAAACAATAGCAAATAGCTCTTACAATCTAATGACGTGAGTGTCATGGGTTGTTTTACTTTATGATCTAGGCAAGAACATTATTAAAAAAAAAAAATCACCAGAGCCCTCAGAATGTTTGTAAAGAACACTTCATAAAAGATTATATTGTTCTTTGAGTTTATGGTTGCTGGGGGGAGAGGTGGGGGAATGGATAGTTAGGGAGCTTGGGATGGACATGTACATGCTGCTTTATTTAAAATGGAGAACCAACAAAGACCTACTGTATAGCACATGGAACTCTGCTCACGTTATGTGGCAGCCGGGATGGGAGGAGGGTTTCGGAGAGAATGGATCCATGTATATGTATGGTTGAGTCCCTTCACTGTTTCCCTGAAACTATCACAAAATTTTTTTGTTAATTGACTACACCCTAATACAAAATTAAAAGTTTTACAAAAAGATTATCTTATTCTTGCTATTTTCCCACAGTGTAGGAGCCTGGGGAAAAGATGAAAACATAAGACAAAATTAATTTATAAAAATTTCTGAAGATGTTAATGTCTTTGCTGTTATTTTTTTTTACCTTGAAACCAATTTTAACAATTTTTTATTTAAAATACTTTAATTCACTTTAATCAACAATACATTCACCTGGTTTGAAAGCCATAAAAGTATAAAAATTATACCCTAAGATGCCCTTTCATATGCCCAGGTCTTACCACAGCCCCTCTCGCCATCCCCAACCATTACTAGTTAACTGTAAAGATACATAGAATATTTTTTATAACCTTACAACTTTTTAAAAAATTGAAGTGCAGTTAATTCACAATGTTGGGACTTCCCTAGTGGTTCAGTGGTTAAGAATCCATCTTGCGGGACTTCCCTGCTGGTCCAGTGGTTAAGACTATGAGCTCTCGATGCAGGGGGCCCAGGTTCCATCCCTGGTCAGGGAACAAGATCCCACATGCCACAGCTAAAAGATTTCATGTGCCGCAACTAAGACCCTGTGAAGATAAATAAGTTAAATAAATAAAAATAAATATTTAAAAAAAAAAAAAAAAAAAGAATCCATCTTGCAATGCAGGGGACCCAGGTTTGATCCCTGGTTGGGGAACTAAGACCCCACATGTCATGGAGAAAGTAAGTCTGGGAGCCACAGCTACTGAGTCTGCACACCACAACTACAGTCCATTCACTGCCATGAAGGAGCCCGCATGCCACAACTAGGGCCAGAGGCAGCCGAATAGATACACGCTAAAAAATGTTGCATTAGTTTCAACTATACAGCAAAGTGCTTCAATTATAAGTATTCTTTCCCAGATTATTTTCCATTTTAGGTTATTACAAGGTATTGAGTACAGTTCCCTGTGCTATACAGTAGGTCCTTGTTGTTTACCAATTTTATATATATAGTAGTGTGTTTATGTTAATCCCACACTCCTAATTTATTTCTCCCCCCTTACTGTTTCTTAATGTACATATACTCAATATCAAATATGTCCTTTTGTTCCCTCTGTTTTTCTGCAAGTTATTCTTTTTGCCTATCAATTCATCTTCTTGTATTGATACGTGGAGAGGATGCTGATTCATTTACACAGTAGAATAATAGTCCATTGAGTGAAACGATATACTCTAACAGTCTTCCTTTGAAAGATATTTCAATTGTTTTCCATCTTTTGCTATTACAGACAGTGTTGCCTGATTAAACTAACACATGCATTGTGTCCCTCTTGTGCTAACAGGCAAGATTAAGTTTCAAAACTAGAAGTTCTGAATCAAAGTCATTCGCTTTTACAGCCTGATTGATGTTGCTCAATTGCCCTTCTTAAGTGTTACATCAATTCACGCTCTTTCCAGCAGTATATGAACTCCACTGCCCCACCCTATCGGCATGTCATTATTGTAGAGTGTGAGCAAACACTGGGATTTTTCCTCCTAGGTGAAAAGTGGTATATCACTTTACTTTTAACATGCACTTCTTAAAAAAAAATGTTTCGCTGTTCTGGGTCTTTGTTGTGGTGCACCAACTTTCTCTAGTTAAGGCTCGTGGGGGAGCCTTAACTTGTTACAGAGTACTGGCTCTAGAGTGCTCAGTCTCTCGCTGCAGTGCTCAGGCTTAGTTGCCCTGTGGCATGTGGGATCTTAATTCCCTGACAAGGGCTCAAACCTGCATCCCCTGCATTGGAAGGCTGATTCTTAACCACTGGACCACCAGGGAAGTCCCTAACCTGAACTTCTTAAATGAAGCTGAGAATTTTTTCACCTATTTTATAGTAATTTTCTTTATTTTTTGTGAACTGTTCATGCATCTTTGATTCTTTTCCTATGGCATTTAAAAAATCAATTTTTAAGAAGTCCACATACATTAGAGATATTAATCCTTTGCCTGAGATTTTAGTTGATAATTTCCCCCAGCATGTTGTTTTTTTCACTTTGTTTGCATTGTATTTCCAAGCAGGTTTTTCTTTTTTTCTGTAGTTGAATTGGACCAATATTTTTTTTAATGACTCTAGATTTGGAGACTTAATTAGAAAGGCCCTCCCAAGCCAAGGTAATAAAGGAATGTACTATTTTCTTTTAGGACATACATTTTTTTCCTTTCTGCATTTAAATCTTTGATTCATTTACAGATTGTCATGTTTTAGGGTGTGGGCATGTATACAACATTTTTTCCAGTCATGCTGTTGAGTTATTCATAATCTTTTCCACTTACCTAAATCTTATTATCTAAATCATCTCCATAAAGTATCTCTTAGTCCACTGAGATTTACTTTTAAGAACTGTCATGGGACTTGGGGTTTTACCACTGTACTGTGGTTTTATCATAGTAATGTACATGTGTAGGTTTTGACAATTTGGGGGACTCATTTCCTACATTCATGTCCTCATTCACGACAACTTAAATGGAAGAATATGACATTGTGATCACATGGATTTGAGTAAGAACCATGACTCCCTCTGCAAGTGTGACATTTGGACCCAAGTGTAATTTTCTGTGTGCTATACTAAACACACAAATTACTATACTTCTTTATGTTTTATTTCCCTTAGATGTGGACTTTGTCATTTGACTTTCACCATGACAACTAGAAGCTATATATGCTAAATAAACACTCAATAAACGTTTGTTTCTTGGCTAAGTTAGTGTTGTATGGCTTCTTCTTTTAATTTTTGCCTTAATTTTATTCACATAGACTTGTTTGCTCCAAAACAGTGCAGAATTCCTACTTTCCTTTGATCTTTCAGTTTCCTAAAGTAATCACTAGTGTTTCTACATGGGAGCTCCAATAAAAATAGAAACCAGGTTGAGTCAGACATTTCAGTGGAAAATGTCATAGTTTCCCCTTATAAGATCTGCAATTGACCTAAAAAAACCCCAAACCAAACAAAAAACCTTCACTAAGGCAGAATCCAGATATAACTGAAAGCACTTACTACATTGGCTATTGCTGCTTAGTCGCTCAGTCATATCCGACTCTTTGTGACCCCATGGATTCTAGCACACCAGACTCCTCTGCCCATGGAATTTTCCAACCAAGAATACAGGAGCGGGCTGCCATTTCCTCCTCCAGGAGATCGTCTCGACCCAGGGATCGAACCTGCGTCTCTTATGTCTCCTGCACTGGTGATTTTTTTACCACTAGTGTCCCCTGGGAAGCCCATGTTAGCTATTGGAGGATATAATACTAGGCAATAAAGTAGGGTGTTGGAAAAGATCACAGATTAGGTGTTGAGATTTGACATCTATTGTTTTTATCATTTATCATCTATTTCCCCCAATGTCTGGTAAGAATATCTTAAATTTCTTCTCAGACACTTCCCTCTACCACTCTCAGCTTTCTTGGGCTCTGGCTCCAGAAAAATGAACTCATTAGTCAGTGTGAGCACAGTGTCTTCTAGGCCACGGAGATAGGTCCAGGGATGTGCATTTGACTCAGTGAGACTAGGATACAATGAGATATTTCCTGAAGCTTCTAGGAAAGCAGTAGGTAGTTTCCAACTAGATCTCATTAGGAGATTATGTGAGACTGAACTTTTACCACCACACAGAACCTCAAAATCAAACACATATACTAAGGACAGAAAAGTTAGAGGGTTGGAGAAAACCTTGAATATTCTGGTAACATTTTTTTGTTCCTAAATATAATCTTGCTTAATGTCAGTTCCACTTCTACGCTTTTCAGTTGGGTGCACCAATAAATCATCCCTCTTTTTTGTTTTGTTTTAGCTAGTTTGAATGATCACTAACCAATAGATCAGCTCCGTAAACTAGCTTGGTCACATTTAGATAAATCAGATTAGCACATGGATCTCTGTGGCTCTAGAAATGCTTGAGCCAAGGTCATTTCCAATGTTAACATTATATGAGACAAAATTAGCTTTCTTGATCAATGTCAGTCCCAAACAGTCCATGAGTTTTGCATTTTGGATACTGATCTGTGGAATCAGTTCAGGTCAGTTCAGTCCCTCAGTCATGTCCAACTCTTTGCTACCTCATGGACTGCAGCATGCCAGGCCTCCCTGTCCATCACCAACTCCCGGAGTTTACTCAAACTCATGTCCATTGAGTCGGTGATGCCATCCAACCATCTCATCCTCTGTCGTCCCCTTCTCCTCCTGCCTTCAATCTTTCCCAGCATAGGGTCTTTCTGAGTCTATATATTAACTAGTCAGGGGCTCACTGGTGATCTATTCTATTCCTAAGGAATCTTAGCAATTCCATTTTTCGTTTCCCCAGAGAATAAGAAAACAACCAAAGAGCTCTGACTGCACAAGTGAAGACTCAATTTTTTTTTCTTGATTTTACTGCACCTTGTTTTGCTATTTATCATTCACGACTATCTCCTCCATTAGATAAGAGGTTATTTTCTGGACTTTCCAGAAGTCCAGAATGCAGGGGACATTTGGACTTGCTCTGGGTTTGATCCCTGCTCTGGGAACATTCGACATGCCTCAGGGCAGCTGGCCCCTGCACCCCAACTACTGAAGCCCACGAACCCTAGAGCCCATGCTCCACAACAAGAGAAGCCACGACAATGAGAAGCCCATGCACTGCAACTAGGGAGTAGTCCCTGCTCGCTGCAAGTGGAGAAAGCCCACACACAGCAACGAAGACCCAGTGCTGCCAGAAATAAACAAATAAATTTTTAAAAACAGCTATTTGCTAGCAGGTGCTTTGCCTTATGGTAATTTTCCCAATAAAGTCTTACAGAATGTGTTACTAAGTTAAATTTGGCTGCTGAGACACACACCCAAAATATCAGTAATAGGCGTTTGTTTCCTCCTCAGGCAAAAGCAAGTTGGAAGCAGGCAGTCTAGCTGGAAGAGCAGCTCCATAAACTCCAAAGACCCAGACTTCTTCCAGCTGTTGGCTCCTCCAGAGCAAGGGTTTTGCTTTTCTGCTTATGGTGCAGGACAGCTGATAAATGTGATTGCGATGTTTTCCTTTTTTTGGCATTAAAATATCTGTTCTTCTGTATAATGGTAAGAATACATGGTCTTTTTTTTCCCCTCCATGTCTTTATCTGGCTATTTTGAGGCCCCGGATCTCCCTCCACACAAAGACTCATTTCTATCCCTGACAAAGTTTAAAAGATTTTAAACTAGTCTATGAAATGCAAGTTTGGAAACCATTGGCTTGTTGTAAATTTAGTATTCACAAATAAATCAATGAATTACAAAATAAAATAACCTTTCTCCTTACATCTAGCTAGATATGATTATCATCCTAAGATAGTCATTTTTAAAAATTGAAGTATGGTTGATTTACAGTACTGTGTTGAGCTTCATATAGCATAGTAATTCAGGTACTATTTTTTTCAGTTTCTTTCCCTTTATAGGTATTGCAAAATGTTGAGTATAGCATCCTGTTCTGTTCAGCAGACTGAGTCATTTAAAAAATGTGACCTGAGAAGTATACTTAGTACCTGTGGTTTAGACTCCCTTTCTGTAAAAATTCTGAGATGTTTTAAGGTTGGTATCTTGAGCCAGGTACAGATACATATAACTTGTTAATTTCTTCAAATATATGTAAATTATAAGTGACATTTGATGTCCCTGCATAATAAAATGTTAATGTCGAAAGTCAAAAACAAAAAAAGACATTGTAAGTTGGAGTAACATTGTAAGTTAGACATTGTAAGCAGGATGCAAGAATAGTGAACACGTGCAAACTGATAATTACACCAAATTAAAAAAAAGAACATCCTCATAATATGCTGGAACATTAAATGAAACAGTGATTTTTGACATTATTTTATGTTAAAGATACAAAAATGTAAGAGTAAGTGTTAGTATTTACAGCAACAGTAGCACAGGACAGATTAAGGAGCTGTGGTGCTTGGGTTGAACCTCAACTCTGCTACTGAGAGAGTCAATTGCTAGGCAGGTTGATAAGTCCAGGGGTCCCCAAGGAGAGTGGAGTCTGGAATTCTCAAGGAGGAAAGGACAAACTTTTTTTCCCTCTACATTCCTTAGGATTATAAAACAGTAATGTACCCTGCTTGAGGAGTTTCTGGAAAAAACCTTCTGGCGAATCCTGTTATCTTAAAATGCAAATTACAGGAGTGGGTCTAGTAAGGTCTTTACAACCTCCAGACATTCTTTTGATTCACTGTAATAGGGAATTAAAAAGTATATAATTCCATAGCTAACATTAGCGAGGGGGTACTCTTTCTGCCCCCTTCTGATGTCTATGTCAGAAGCTTTCTCTAACCCTTTTATACTTTAATATAGCTCTATTGCACAAAAGCCCTGAGCGATCAAGCCTCGTCTTTGGCCCCGGATTGAATTCTTCTCCTCCGGAGGCCAAGAATCCTGGCGTCTTTCATGGTTCAGCAACAACCTCTCACTACCCAGCAGCTGTGTGACCTCTGTGTGTCTGTTTCAGTTTTATCTGTAAAATGAGGGTTCAAATACTTTAGAGCAGTGGTTCTCAACCGGGGGTGATTTTGCTCCCAGGAGAAATCTGACATGTCTGCAGACATTTTGGGTTGACAAAACTGGGGAGAGGTGTATGTAACTGGCATCAAGCGGATAGATGCCAGAGACGCTAGCAAACATGCTATGATGCACTGTGTGTTAGTTGCTCAGTCGTGCCCAACTGTTTACAACCTATGGACTGCAGGCCACCAGGCTCTCTGTCCATAGGTTCTTCCAGGCAAGGATACTGGAGTGGTTTGCCACTTCCTTCTCCAGGGGATCTTCCCGACCCAGGGGTCAAACCGGGTTTCCTGCACTGCAGGCAGATTCTTTACTGAATGAGCTACCAGGGAAGACCTTCCCACAACACAGAATATTACAGCCCCAAATTATAGTGCCAAGGTGCAGAAACACTACCTTATGGCTCAGTTCAGTCACTCAGTCATGTCTGACTCATTGCAACTTCATGGAGTGCAGCACGCCATGCATCCCTGTCCATCACCAACTCCCAGATCTTACTCAAATTCATGTCCATCGAGTCAGTGATGCCATCCAACCATCTCATCCTCTGTCATCCCCTTCTCTTCCTGCCTTCAATCTTTCCTAGCATCAGGGTCTTTTCAAATGAGTCAGTTCTTCACATCAGGTGGCCAAAGTATTGGAGTTTCAGCTTCAGCATCAGTCCTTCCAATGAATATTCAGGACTGATTTCCTTTAGGACGGACAAGTTGGATCTCCTTTCAGTCCAAGGGACTCCAAGAGTCTACTCCCAACACCAGTTCAAAAGCATCAGTTCTTCTGGGCTCAGCTTTCTTTATGGTCCGACTCACACCTGTACATGACTACTGGAAAAACCATAGTTTTGACTAGACAAACCATTGTTGGCAAAGTAACGTCTCTGCTTTTTAATGTGCTGCCTACGTTTGTCATAGCTCTTCTCCCAAGGAGCAAGTGTCTTTTTTTTTTTTTTTTTAAATATTATTTTATTAGTTGGAGGCCAATCACTTTACAACATTGCAAGTGTCTTTTAATTTCACGGCTGTAGTCACTGTCTGCGGTGATTTTGGACCCCAGGAAGTCTGTCACTGTTGCTATTTTTTCCCCATCTATTTGCCATGAAGTGATGGGACCAGATGCCATAATCTTCTGAATGTTGAGTTTTAAGCCAGCTTAGAATGATTTATGTAACTCACATATATTATATACATGTAAATCACTTTGGCCACCTGATGCAAAGAACTGACTCATTTGAAAAGACCCTGATGCTGGGAAAGATTGAAGGCAAGAGGAGGGGATGACAGAGGATGAGATGGTTGGATGGCATCACCGACTCAATGGACACGAGGAGTTTGGGTGAACTCCGGGAGTTGGTGATGGACAGGGAGGCTTGGCATGCTGTGGTTCATGGGGTCACAAAGAGTCTGACATGACTGAGCGACTGAACTGAAATCACTTATAACAGTAAGCACTAAAATAGTAAGCACTAAAATACTATTAGACTCAAGCATTGTGCTCTAAGTTTTACATTTTCTCATTTAATTCATACACCATATTGAAGAGGTACCATTATTACCACTACTTCATAGGTGAGAAAATTGAGGCTTAGGGGTGGTTAAGAAGGTAACTTGCCCCAAATTGCAGTTAATCAATGAAATCCAGGTTTACGTGATAATAAGTCCCATGCTTTTAACACTACCACAACTGACCCCTAGATATTACATGTAAAGTAGGCTCTTTTTTAAAGGAAGTCTGCATTAAGGCCCCCTCTTAACCCCTGTATTAAGCTGTCTCCCAGTAGCCTGGATGTGAATAATTCATCCCATTTTCATTTTTCATTATCAAATTGAACCAACTGTAACAAAGTTAATCCCAACTTTAGAAAGTCATTTTAGAGGCTTTTTTTTTCATTATCAAATTGAACCAACTGTAACAAAGTTAATCCCAACTTTAGAAAGTCATTTTAGAGGCTTTTCTTTTGAGAGAAATAAAATAGACTTCTTTGCAAATGTCATCCATTGGTTCCAGTTCTTTCTTCACTGGTAAACCTAAAATGGTACCCTCAGGATTTTCAGGGCCATGAAAATACTGGGTACATGTCACTTTCCCTTTGTCCAAGCCCACAGAATGCATGCCAAGACTGAACCATAATGTAAATGATGGGCTTTGGGTGTCATAGCAATGTTGGTTCATTGACCATCGCATAACAAATACACCACTCTGAGTGATGCTAATAACAGGGGATGCTACGAATATATGTGTTCATATACATATATTCATAGACAGATTCCTATAAACACACGGGAAAGTGTTTATGGGAAACCTCTGCATCAATTTTGCTGTGAAACTAAACTCTCAAAAAAAAAAAAAACCCCGCAAAATCCTTGAGACTTCCCGGGCAGTCCAATGGTTAAGAATTTGCCATGTGATGCAGGGAATGCAGGTTCAATCCCTGGTGGGGGAACTAAGATCCCACATGCTATGGAGCAGTTAAAACAGTGAGTCTATGTGCTGTGCCAAAAGACCCCACACGACGCAATAATGATCCTGCATGTCACGGTTAAGACCCGGCACAGCCAAATAAATTTAAAATACATGAAACACAAAAATGGTAACATTCTTAGGACAACAAAATCACAGCACATGTTGTGACAAAGAATTGTAGTGCTGTTTGGTGGAAGAAGTACAGGATGAAATGTAGATGACAGAATTTAAGGAAATTTATGATATGGGGGAAGAATTATTTAAAAACCAAAGAAACAGATGGAAATCTTTCAGAAATTAAAGAATTCGAGAGACAGGAGCACACTACGCTGGGTGGTTTATTTTATTTGTTCAAGGACTCATCTTGCAAGCTTTAATAGCAAGCATGGGCTTTGATTCTGGGAGCCCAGATTCACAGACTTAGGAAGACAAAAGCGAGCTGTGCTCCATGTACATGGACGCAAACTAAAGGCTTGTGGTTAATCAAATTGTAGTTGTTTCTACAGCCTCGCAGCCAGAAGTCACAGGTCCTTTAGGTCCTTTTGGATGCCCCAGAGGGTATCTGCACTCTTCTTGAGTTGGGCAACCTCTTCATCCTTCAGCTTCTGGTTGATAACGCTGGTTAACCCTCGAGCATTCAGGACACATGGAAGGCTCAGGAAGACTTCATTCTCAATGCCATACATGCCCTGCCAGAACAAGAAAAGCACCAAGATTAACAAATGAAACCAAAGGTAGAAACGACCACAGGTCCTGGGGTTGAACAGGACGAATTACAGGAAATTTGATAAGCATAAACTCCTCTAGTTTTTTATCACTGACAGTCCTATCTATCTCTAATATTTGTATTTCAAATTTGATTTTGCACATAGAATATGCAAATAGACACTATGATAAAACGACATTTTTAAAGTACTTTATCAAACTTATTGACATCTGTCTGCTTATATGTCTTCAAATTAAATCACATTCAAATGTGGTTCTTATTGGGCTTTTTTTTCCATGAAACTTTAAGCATCCTGAAAATTCTTTAGTTAAGTAGAAGATTTCAGGTAGTAGTTGACCTACGATGTCCAGGAAAGTAATTGAAAGTCACACAAAGGCAAGATTCTTGGAATACTCAAGAACTGCTGAAAAAAAAAATCACGCAATTCCCCAAACACTGTACTGGTTTGTACAAAGTAATTTACTCACAGGATCAATTTAATTATGTAATTATTTTAGTATATTAATCAAGTCAGTTTAATATTTTCTTTTCTTTTTTTAAAATTTAATATTTTCTTAAATTAGCTCTGAAAGTTTTTGTACATATACCAAAGTGGAGGCAATAAACAAATTTTTATATATGGACTTGGCAATTATCCAGTTTTGCCATACTTACTTTTAATTTTTTTTGTTATAGTGTCAAAAAGCCAAACAACAATAACCAAAAAACCCTCAAAACATCTGATACATGCTTTATCCCCCAATACTTTATATTTACCTCTTATTTCTTGCAGTCTATTGCATTTTCCCTTACTTTTTCACTCCTGCTGTTGACTTGCAGAAAATGAGTCAGTTATCTCATTTTTATTTAAAAATAATCAATTTCTACTTAACTGTTCCATAGCTTCTGAATTAAACTCAATTTGCTAAGGCATCAGGGCTACATACATCAAAGCCAAGCTATAGTCTATAATACACCAACTAGAAATGAAACTATTAAACTTATTAAAATGATCATCTAAGAATATGCTGAATAAGACTCAGAGTTAATATTTAATTTGCCACATTATACAAAGGAGAATTATAAAAATGCATTTGATGTCTCAGCTTCTATAAACTTTTGCTCTTTTGGCCTAAGCTTCTGATAGAAAGGAGTAAAGTTTCCATAAAACTTTGAGATGAAAAATAACTGTGGACTGAGACATTATCTCACCGTTCTTAAAATTAATCTACTTATGGAATACTCGACGAGAAACCACCTAATATTTTCTAACAGTTTACCTTCACCATTGTTGACACTGGGTGAATCCTGGATAGATTTTTCAACATGGATTCAATAAGATCAGCCACACTTAATCCAATAGCCCAGTTGGTATATCCTTTTAGCTTGATGACTTCATAGGCACTAAGAAAAACAAATCATAAAGGAGATAATTACCAGATGCTTTGGTAACTAACCAGATGCTCTGGTGGTTTGATTCCTGTTGTCTCAACTCTGTCACCCTGAGAACAGTATTTAGACTACCTATCTCAGGGTCTACTTCTATAAAATAAGGGTAACAATGGTATCTACTTCATAAGTTTGTTAAATGAGTTAATATAGTAAGTAAAATATTTAAAACTTTAAAACTACATGGTAGGTACTATGTAGATGCTTTGACAAATTTAAGTAGTTTTTTGTATAAATGGCCATTTATAAAGTCACAGTGGAAGCATATACATTTTGCTTTATAAACACAAATATTTCCAAAGAGAATAATAAAATCAGGGAACAATGGAAGTAAAAGAACCTTCACATTCACATTCAAAGGACAAACTACACCTTGATTTTCAGGTCCCTTTGAGGCAACTAATCATTGTCACCTAAAATACCATGACCAACTAACTTTTAAGAGCAAAGTGATGTCAAAACCTTGCAGACAACTTTCTGAGCACAAATTATATACAGCTCTGAACCCACAAAGGCACTTTTATTTGAGAATTAGGTAGTAGGAGTAACTGAGCACTAGAAAAATGGGACTTAATGCAATCTATCACTAATTAGAAGACCTTGGGTGAGTTACATTGGGTTTATCTTAATGAAATCCTATGAATTATTTCAACTTTTTAAAGATCCTTTTTTTCCATATACAGGTCAAATTCTTGGGGGGAAAAAGTCAATTAAAATTGAACTAAATGAAATGACATATTTGAGAAACCAGTTAGACTTATAATATAAACACCTTAAGACTTTGCAAAGGAGAAAACTGAGATTCAGTTTAAAGGTTAAATGGCTTCCCAATATTATACAGTTAGTGTCAAAAGACCCATAATTTCAGTCTAAGCCCACAGTCTTTACTCTGGTCCAAAATGATACCTTATTTTATGATAAACATGAGGGTCATAGAGAGAATGGTTAGTCACAAAAGGCAGTTTTAAAAAACAGGGGAAAGAGGACATCCTTGGTTGGGTGTGGAGAGGCACTGAATCAATGTTCAAGCTATTGATTGCTAATAGCTTGAAAACTATTAACAATTAATCAGTAAGTATCATTTTAGTCAATTATGACACAACAGTGCCTAGGTTTACTTTTCTAAATAAGCCAACTTTGTCATCTGTGAATTCCATGTTTCACTCCTATTACAACAGAATTTCTCTGGAAAAATATTTGCTTTCCCTAGGGGCACCAGCATAGCAAGTTTGACCAGTATAAGTCAAACTTATAAGTCAGTCTTGCCTCTTTCAGAAGATAATAGCTGCATATTTGCTATGCTGAGTCTATCTAAAAGAAAAAAAATAATTTAAAAAAAAAAAAAAAAAACCACTCTCTCTCAAACAAACACACAAAAAAAGAGTAAATTTTTTTTAAAAGGAGAAAAAAAAATTTGGAAAAAGTTTATCTGAATAGGCAGCCATGGAAAGTGTTCCCGATTTTATCTAAGATGATATTAATTGTCCTAAATCTTAACCCCCTACCCCTGCTTACCTGTCAACCACCATCTTATGCACTTCCTTCCAATTTTCACTATCATTGTCTGTTCCCATTTCTGGATTCAGTTCCTGGAGAGAAACGCCTGCCACATTCACTCCGCTCCAAACAGCCACTATTAAGAGTGGGGGAAGAGATAGGCATTTTACCTCTGATATTATTTTAAAAAAATCTTTCCTTCTCTTAGTTCAGATTTCACCCTTGATGCAAGTTATCCACTAACTGCTGCAATGACAATTCACTCCCATACACTTCCCCCCAGAGACTAACATTTGCCATCAAATCTGACCTTTTACCTTCCAACCATTTTGATGCAAACAGAATTGCTGTGTCAGACTTACAGGCGTTATGAAATTCTTCCCTTTCTGTGGGTTTGTGAAATCGTGAGGGATTCTAGTTTGGGACTATCCTAAACTCTGGGTTTGAGGAATTCTGAACTTTCTGCCTGCTTATATTTTAAAAACTAAGTAATAATTTTAAGACCCAAATTCTTACTGTACCAAAGTTCATTCTTCCAGAATTACACTACTAATTTTTCAAAGAAAAATTTACACCTTAACCTTTAGGGAGAAAATAGCCCCTTGCATATTGGGCAGAAATGGATTTAGTAAAACCAATATTATCATTACGTCTTGGATTATCACAGTTTTATACAATAAGCCTATTCAATGTATAATATTCAATGTTTAAGATGAAATGATGGAATTAGAATGTTTCAAAACTATCACTGTAATAACCATCTTTAAACCATTATTATCTAAATAATATTTAACTAAGAATCATTAGTGGATACTAAACTTATGAGGCAAAAAACGGATAAGGAATCAGGTATTTACCTAGTCAGTATCAAAGTATTCTCTCACAATTACTTATCTGTAATGTGAAGTATGTGAAAATATAAACTACAATGTAAAAACAAACAAAAAATTCAGAATGGCAAAAACAACATCCTAAGTACACAGCAAACACTATCCGTGTTTTGTTTTTTTACCACTTGAGTCGCCATGTTCTCCCAAAATCCATCCGTGGCAGCTGCTGGGATGAATGCCAAGTTTTTCAGCCATAAGATAGCGAAATCTAGCAGAATCCAGATTACATCCACTCCCAATCACACGGTGCTTGGGTAATCCACTTAGTTTCCAGGTAACATATGTGAGAATATCCACTAAAATTTTAAAAAATAACATATGTAAGCACATCAAAACTGATGTCAACTGCTATGTTAATCAGTGGCGCCCTGGTTTTCTCCTCTCCCCTCTGCCTCACCCCCCAAATGAGATGTCGCCAGAATGATATAAATACTTGACTTTTCATAATTAGGGACCATGGGGGTTAGAAAGGTAAGAAAAACTTTTAAGCTGTATGGTCAAGAGATTGTAAAACATGAAAAATGCAATATTGCAGTTTTAATTTATATTATCATTGGAAACAAGAATATATGTCTTGCAGATTAATTTACTATATATGGAAAGAAAGAGAAAGGGCTGAATTCCATCATCACTTAAGTTTCTTCCAATTCTAACATTCCAGGATTATAACAACTATTTTCAGAAACCAAAAGCTATAGGTTACTAAACAACCAAGGCACGCTGCTAAAAGTTACCTTTGGGAACAAGACAGTTTTCTGTAAACAATTGTTATAATATAGGGTATTAGCATTTTCTAGTATTTAACAGAAAGAATTTAATGACAGAGCCTTTATTCTTGTGTGGCACAGAGGTAAAACCTGCCGGGCTAGAGAAGATCAGAGCATTAATACAGGCTAAGCTGTAAAAAGCAGGAAAATGTGCACACCAAGAAGGCAAGTCTCCACCCCCACTCTCATATACAGACCCTGGCTGAGATATTTTAAGGTCATTTTGGCCTGGATATCATAACCTCTTCCTTGGCAACACTGATGACTCAGTAGGAGTGACTCCCTGGAGACTTAAGACTTTGAAGCTATACCTGGAAAAGTTGTATAACCAGTTAATAATGTCTGCCTTAAGCACAGGATGTAGCAACTTCATTTGTGCCTGCTGTTGTCACTCATGGGCTACATTTGCCACTCTCTATTTATGAGAAATTTTAGATACAAGGTTGACTAGGAAACTCCAAGCCAAGATGGTCTTGCTGGCTCCCAACTCTCAATATCCCATAAAATTTAAGGATTTTCCTGGCTTTCACGATGTTTCTCTACGTGAAGTATCAGAGATAATCAGCTTTATCATTTAACAACATATTTATCTACTGTGCTTACCAATAAAAAGTAAGCTTGGTGGCAAATTATAGGCAAAAGAAGTGTGAAATAGTGAATTCTGACTCTTTGGGCTGAAAGAATACAATTCTTACAAAGAATACAATTCTTTATAATCAGAAATTTTAAGTTACAACATTTGGTGTTAAACGTGTATTTGTCCATCAACAGGCTATTTTCCATCTTTAAACCTAGACTAATTAATGGCTTTCTTTAACTCCTTAAAAAAAAAAAATCAGTCAACTTAATTTTCAAGAATTTTAGAAATAAGAAGACTAAAGTGCATTTTCTGGGAAATAGAAGGTCAAATATGCTAAAATAGTCCTTCCAATCTGGAGCCACATTCAAATGCCTCATTTTGTATCCCAGGATAATCTTAATAGAAAATTTTAAAAGCTTTTAGACTTTCCAACAAACCCAGATAAAATAAGGAGACGGAACTGCTTTATAAAAAACTCTTCTCACATTCTTCCTCATGTGGCCTGGGAATGTGCCAGGGGGTTTGCAAACATCATTCTCTGTAGCCAATTAACAGAAGACACATGAATTGCTTAGGCCAAACACCAGAAAAGACATTTTTTATAAGTTAAAAAAAAAAAAAGGAAAAGAAAAAAAAAAATCCCAAAGTAATCAATTGAACAGAACTGATCCTTAAGACATCACAATGATACCTGGGTTGGAAACCACAATGATGATGCAGTCAGGACTGTACTTGACAATCTGAGGAATGATGAACTTGAAGACGTTAACGTTCCTTTGCACTAAATTCAGGCGACTCTCCCCCTCTTGCTGGCGAACTCCTGCAGTTACCACCACGATCTTGGAATTGGCAGTGACAGAGTAATCTTGAAGGAGAGAGGAGAAAAGGACTTTACATACAACTCTGCATCAAAACATGCCATATGAGATTCTCTAGGAACCCAAACATTCAATAAGCTCATGGAACGTTTATGTGAGAATTACATTTTCTGTGTAACATGTTGAGTTGCAACACCAGTGTTCCATGGTGTTCTTCTTCCTCCTTGAGCCATGTGGAACCATTCTGACCATAACACTGGCTCAGAAAATGAACCCAGGAAACAAAGAGGGCCCTAAATTATGTTTCTTGTTAACAGATTCAAAATTGTATTGGCTTTAGAGAATATTGGATTGTCAGGAATAATACAAAGTATAAACAGTGAGTGCAAAGTTCAACTGGCAGTCATCCAACAAACAAGCAACTGGAAGGTACTGTCAACTTGTAATGTTAATTCAATTTATGAAGGCTAAGGAAGGCACTCAAGTGTTTGTTCTTGGCTAGAATTTAATTTCTAATACTCAATATTTTAAAGAAGCTTATTGTTTTTAGCAGTGAGTTTCTCTAGAGAGTATTTTATTTTTTCCCCCAAGCAAGTGAATCCTTTCTCAAATCATAGACATTTTGATTTGATGTGGTCATTAGACTCAATACTTACAGATGACTCATACAATTAAACCCTGTTGCTATGTGACTTTTGACAGCTACTAATTTATCAGCTTATTCTTCCATAAAATGGAGGTAATAAGACCCACTTTTCACAGGGCTACAGTGAAAATGAGACATGCAACAAGTTTCACAATACCCAGAATGCTAATAATTCAATAAGTAACAGCTATCATTAGTAGAGGACTTGCCCTGTGGCTCAGATGGTAAAGAATCTGCCCGCAATGCAGGAGACCCAGGTTCGATCCCTGGGTTGGGAAGATGCCCTGGAGAATGGAATGGCAACCCACTCTAGTATTCTTGCCTGGGTAATCCTGTGGACAGAAGAGCCTGGGGGGCTATGGAGGGGTCCATGTGGTGGCAAAGAGTTGGACATGACTGAGTGATTGACACACACACTATTATTAGTAGTATTGTTAGAAATTATTTTGGAGGCTGGATATTACTACATCTGTAGGCACAGACATATTACTGCATAAATGCATTAATCCAGAACAAAGATGGCTAGAATACAAATTTATTTAGATTCTTGAGGCACTCAAATTATTTTGTGCAAACATTTTTTCGGATCTAAAACATCCCTGTTCTCAGGTATGTGTAAAGTAAGCATTTGGATCCAACTTCCTTGTGCCTTGCACACTGTATATGTGCAAGGCACAAGGGGGAGGGTTTACAGAGATAACAAATATGATTGTCCCTGAGGATGAATTGGACCCAGAAGGAAACAAGAAACTGCAGACATTAGATTCACCAGGATGGGAAAACCTGTTTTCTCTCAGGGAGTGAGGGAATCAATTTATTATTTGATCACTTCAGGCATGAAAGGAGCCTACCTTTGTCTGCCACAATTTTTGGTGTCTGAAGGAATAAGCTCCCATGCTGCAGGTCCATCATTTCTCCCTTGAGTTTATCTTCCAAAACATCCACGAGAGCAAGCTCATCAGTCAGAGACTATAAAAACAAAAAGAGCTGTTAGGACTCCAAGCCACTCAAGGACACCTCAGTTCACAGTATTTAAGTCAAAGACCCTTGAAATGGAAATGCCCAATGTCTAAAAACCTAGGGAAGAATTTTTACCATGGAGTTAGGTGTGCTTTCAACAATTTGATGATGAAACATTTTGAATAATGAACTATTAATATTTGATACCATTTTTGTTTTAAAGAATTTCACTTCTAGTACTCAATGGACATTCAGTGAGCTTGATATAATTGTTTTAAGAATCGGTAAACATGCAAGTATTGTGGTTCAACAGTGGCCTCAGGGTGCTCAAGTCTTCACATTAAAGGGGGGTGATGGCCAAAAAATAGACTCACAAAGACCTAGAAACAGTCTTGGGCATTGTGTCCATCCTGAAGGTCACTCTGAGTTTGGAGGGATTTAGAGAGGGCAGATTTCATTTAAAACAAGAGGCTCAGTTCACTTCAGAGCAGGCTTTGAAGCCCTGCTTGAAGCTAGGAACCCTCGGGTTGGCTCTGACTAACTCGAACATCCTGCTGATGAAAGATAAGAGTCAGGAGTACAGGGCTGCAGGGCTAGTGAATTCTCCATACGCTTTCAAGGCAAACTTCGCCAGTGTCAATGTTTTCTTATTTCCTATTCCGATTGTCATCTTGTGTCATCCATCCCAAGTAATACCATCAATCAACTATCCTGTCTGCTTTTCAGCAAGTCCTCAATCTTTTCTTCTCAGGAAAAGGGAGCTGTTGATCTGTTGTTGTTCAGTTGTGTCTGACTCTGTGACCCCACAGACTAAAGCATGTCAGGCTTTCCTGTCCTTCACCATCTCCCAGTTTGCTCAGATTCACGTGCATTAAGTCAGTGATGCCATCTAACCACCTAATTCTCTACCACCCCCTTCTCCTTTTGCCTTCAATCTTTCCCAGCATCAGAGTCTTTTCTAGTGAATCGGCTCTTTGCATCAAGAGATCTAGTTGAGTTTAAATAGCCTTTCAGCTTTTAACATCAGTTGTCTTTAAGACTCCAGGCCTCCAATGCAGAAGGCACAGGTTTGATCCCCGGTCAGGGAACTAAGACCCTGCATGTCATGCAACATGGCCCAAAAACAAAAAATAAGTAAGTCAGTTGTCTTGTGAAAACTCGTAATTTACAAATTCTATTTCTTTTTTTTAATCATATTTTTGACCATGTCCTGTAGCATGTGGGATCTTAGTTCCCCGACCAGGGGTCAAACCCATGCCTCCTACCTTGGGAGCATGGGGTCTTAACCACTGGATCACCAGGGAAGTCCCTACGAACTCTTAAAAAGCAATTACCCTTCCCATTGACCTATCACCCAAATCCTGGCCTTTATTGCTTTTCAGGCTCTTAGCAAAATAGTTCACCTAATATGTGAAGGATAGTTTGATAAGTTACGTAAAGGGAGAAAAGTATGAAGTAATTCAGGTTCAGAAAATGCTTTGAAGGCTAAGATAGAATAATCCATGTGGAATCGGGGAGGGTCAGGAAGGCTCTGAGCAGCAGAGGGAAAGGCAGAGAAAGAGAGATGAGGTGGCCAATAAGAAAACTTGACCCAGTTAACTTGCCAGCAAAACAGGTCCTGCTCCAGGTCAGAGCCTAGGAATAAAGACTGTCACCTGTTTCTAGAAAACCAGTGTCGGCTGGCCTGAAGCAGGGAGCTACAACAGGCTTGCTTGGGAGGGTTTCTCTGAGACTCAAACTTTCCTGTGACTGAATGCATTCTTAGTTCCAAGCAGTTGATTCACTTGCCAACTTCAAAAGGACCCTTTTATGAACTGGGGGTTGCTTTGTTGTTGCTCAGCCACAGAGTCGTGTTCGACTCTTTGTGACCCCATGGACTGCAGCACGCCAGGCTTCCCTGTGAAGTATTTTCTCCTTCCATGTATGTCAAATGCAGGCATTAATGTTCACCCCTTTTCACTTACACATGTTTTAAACACTTAAAATGGCTTCGTTCCTTTGCAAGATCACACAAAGCTCTTGCTTGTGTTTCTGGAGCCCTAAAGTCATTCCAGAGAACTTCATAACCATTCCTTTCAGGTGCCAAGTACTGGGGATGTCACTCTTATTTGGGGGACATCACATGTGTGCTGTTGAAGTCAAGGGGCACAACAATATGGGGCTTAAGTGGAAAAGGATGTCACAGGATCTCAGATCCTCTGTTTTGTCTCTGTGGGTAGAGAATTGGCAGAGAAGTGCATAGTCAGCTGGCAAGGAAGGAAGAGATCCAACACTTGGAGAAAATAATTGCAGCGCTGAATTTAGCTGCATTTATGCGACTGAATATCCTCCCAGTGGGAGGCAGGCAAACAGAAGATGTGTGACTAAGTACTGACACTTGGACTTAAATAAATCTTTCTGTATTCACATAGTGTATACTAGCCAATGAATTTACCACATGTATATTCCACTCAAGCTGCATATTTTAAAATGATCAATACATCAAGGCTTAGATTAACTGCAAAAGCACTAACTTATTGAGGAACAAGGTCAGTTAGAAGCCAACAACAACATTTGTTGATAGCCTGTTTAACATAAGACAAAAATCGTCGCTTTGGACTTTTCAGGTGGTTCAGTGGTTAAGACTCTGTAGTTCCACTATAGTGGACACAGGTTCAAACCCTGGTGGAGAAACTAAGATCCTGAATGCTGGAAGGCTTGGCAAAAAAAAAAAAAAATATATATATATATATCTCAATCTAATCCTGTGTGGACCAGACATAGCCACAACCTACCCCTTGGTCCCTGAGCTAGCAAACTACTGCTTTTGTTGCTGTTTAGTTGCTAAGTCACATCCAACTGTGCTACCAGTGCCTTAATATTTGATGGCTGCATTCTGCATTTTTATATTCAAGTGTTTAGTCTGCATGACATTTTGTGGGAGGAAAAGGTATAACTTTTTCCAAATAGCTAAATGGACAACCACCGCTTATTCAATAACTTGTTTTTCTTCTCTGCCATGTCCCTTTGTATTAAATATTCTTTGGTTTTGTTTCTGGGTTTTGAGTCTGTTCCATTAGCCTGTCTATTCTTGTACAAACACCAAATTCTAATTAAGTTTCACTTTTAGGCCAAGTCTTGCAGTGCTTGGCCTACTTTGCAGTATGTCTGTAATTACATTGCTCTGTATGCCATGTTTATAGAAGAATGTGACTACAGCTGACTGACAGACACTCAAGCCAAAAACAGCTGGTCAGAGGCTAAGGGCAGAATCATCACATGGAAGCTCTATATGACCTTGACAACGTGATGGGGTCTTGGCAGCCAAAGCAGACAGACACCTTATGATTGGTAGGGGTGACAGGAGAAACCATGAAAAAGGAAAAGCTCTGATTAAAATTTGACCAGATGTAAGTGCTGTTTCTTAGTAAGAGGAATATCCATTATTTATTACATGTTCACTACTCAACGTGCCAGGCATTATTCTACCACTGAGGAATATAGTAATGAACAAATCTGACAAGGTTCCTGCTCTCATGGAATGTACCAGGAAGGGGAGAGTGAAGCAAACAATTTAAGACGGTTCTGATCATGGAAATGCTATAAGCAGCGCAAGGCAGAGTGAAGTTAAAGGAAATGGAAGGAAGCTTACTTGGTATTGGATGATTAAGGAAGACCCATCTGCAAAGGCCTGATATGAATGATAGGAGGGAGTTAACTCTGATGATCCAAGGCAATCATTCCAGAGGAAGGGAAATCAAGTTCTAAAAGGGTTTAAGGGACTTCCCTGGTAGTTAAGAATCTGCCTCCCATGCAGGGGGTGTAGGTTCGATCCCTGGTCGGGGAACTAAGATTCCCACATTCCACAGAGCCACTAAGCTCAAGCACTGCAACGGCTGAGCCCGTGCAACCCAGAACCTGTGTGCTGTAACCAGAGAGCCTACGGCCACCACAAAAGATCCTGCAGGCTGCAGCTAAGACCAGACACAGTCAAATAAATATAATAATTTTTAATAAAATACTTTTAAAAAATAACACGGTTTAAGCCATAGGCTTCCCTGGTGGCTCAGACAGTAAATAATCTGCCTGCAATGTAGCAGACCCAGGTTCGATCCCTGGGTTGGGAAGACCCCCTGGAGAAGGAAATGGCAACCCACTCCAGTATTCTTGCATGGAGAATTCCATGGACAGAGGAGGCTGGTGGGCTATACAGTCCATGGGGTCACAAAGAGTTGGATATGACTGAGTGGCTGATACTGAAGCCGTGATGATCTTAGTGCTTTGAAGAGGGGAGAAGATAAGAGATGAAGTCAGAGGTGGCACCAGCCACCGCATAGCACTGGAAGGAATCCACACCATTCTGAATGGAACCCCCTGGAGGTGTGCACCCTGCCTAGCTCTGAGAGACAGGCAGGGAAAGATCCTCCCTGTATTTCATTTATGTGTGCAGTTCTAAGCAGGAGAGCTATTTTTAGACAATGGTTTCCATGTTGGCAATTAGGATGTGGAAAATGGGCAAGAGAAGCAGAAAACGTCAGCATCTTTGTCATGGTGGAGGTTGGACTCAGGTACCTCCATGGGCCCAGTCAGGTACGAACCTTCTCAACCAGTCTGATGCCCTAGCTCATCCCCTTTCTGGGCCAAAGCATTGTGTATCCTCTGAAAACCACACCAGGGATGTAAGATCTCTGAGATCTTAATTAAGGCACTTAATCTTTCTGAGTTTGTGTTTTTCCACCAGTAGTATAGTGATGACAACATTCCCTAGAAACTTTGTAGAGGAATGAAGTAATATATAGATACTGAACAGTAGAATTGGCTAGTTCCCTTCCTCTCTCCCTTTTTGGGGTATCTTTCTTATTAAAGGAATGGGGCTTATAATCCTTACCAAATAGTAATAACAACTTTGACTCTAATCCTTCCCCATTACAAGAAGATTTAAACATTTTTAATTAGTAAAATGGTCTTTGAACAAGGCAGTCCTTCCTTCACAGAAGCTCAGCTGAAAGATTCCTACTGTGCTAGGGCCTGGTTGGTTCTCAAGCACTTGAATTGGGCCAAAGTATTATGTAACAGCAGAGAGAGTCAATTAAATTATTTATCAAAGAGGACTTTACATTTACAATTAAAACAATCAGAGAGGTTCTCAGAGAATAATGATAGCTCAGATATATTGCTAATTTCCCAAAAAGTCCAAATTTTGAGTTTAGCTTAAGGAATGAAAAATCTTTACTATTTTATTAACACATTTATGTCTGGGGCAGGGATAGAGAAATTATCAGGAGTCTGGGATTAACACATACACAATACTGTATATAAAAGCGGTAAACAAGGACCTGTGAACTGTTCTCAATTATCTTGTAATACTCTATGATGAGAAAGAACCTGGAAAAGAATATACATATACATATATATATGTATAACTCAATCAGCTTGCTATACACTTCAAACTAGCACAACATTGTAAACCAACTACATTTCAATTAAAAAAAGAAATGTCTTTAATTGCCCCAATACTAGCACAGAATAAAAAGAAATGACAGAGTTACTGTGGTTAAGAGTTCAGAGTCCTGGGCTCAAATACAGCTCAACCATTACCAACTGTGTGATAACAGGCAGGCCACTTAATCTAGTCAAGCCTCAACTACCGTATCTGGAAACAGGATATGAACAGTTTCCATTTATTGAGATTACTGTTTAAATAAAGCATTTTAAACAAAACACTTAAAATATGTTACACAATAAGTATTTTAAAAGAAAAGTAAGCTAGAATATTTTTTTCCATTTTTATTGGTATGAATGGTAAACATTAAATTGTGATTATTTATTTCCCCTGTAATTTGGGGAGCAGCTCTTCTCCTAAATTAGGGGAACCTAGTCAATTAAACTAGCCGGGAAAAATGCAAAAGAATAAAACTTTCATTGGCGTGCACTACACATTTTAGTTGACTTCTCTGATGATTTTTTCCTCAGTGAAGATTCAGAATTTGATCCTTTAGAATTTAAATTTTGTAGACAGAAATATGCTCGGCTAGGAGTTATTCCAGCAGCCTTCGCATACAATACAAAAAGACAGTGTGTCCTACTGAAGGCCCAGCAAAATTTTTTGAGGCAGGGTTACCCCCTAAAAAACATCTAAGACAGCCTTCAGAAAGTATATGGATCAGTGCAATGAAGTAAGAAGAGAGGAGGCAAACTAAAAGTCTATGGAGGTATGTGGGGAAATATAATCTAGAGGAGTGGAAGGTGCTAGAAGCATGTTATCAGTATTAAAGCTTCTGATGTTGATAACTGAACTGATTATGTTAGAATATGTCCTATTCTGAGGAAAAGTACGCAGACGGAAGGAAGGGCATATCTGCATTTATTCTCAGAAAAAAAGCCCCATATGCACATGTGCACACATGTGCATGCATACATGCACACACATGCATACGCCCATACAAACAGAAATACATTAAGAATTGGTAAATCTGGGTGAAGTGAATACGGAAGTTTTACTTTTTAAAAAATATTCTTGCAAATTTTCTGTAAATTCGAAATTACATTAAAATTAAACAACCGAGTGAAGGCTTGAGGGGAATAATATAGGATATTTCCATGACCTCAAAAAGCAACTGTGCCGATAACGAGGCAAGATAACATTACACACCTCCCGATGTAATGCATTGTGAAGGACAGGCCATCACCTGGTCATAATGCCACCCCCAAATATAACCTGAACTCAGTTACAAACATCAGACCAACATTAATCGAGAGGCATCCTACAAAACTGATGTCTCTTCAAACTGACCAGTAACATGAGAGATGATGAAGGGCTAAGTTCCAGATTAAGGAAGAATAAAGAGACATGAAAAGTACATAAAAATATGATCTTGAACTAGGGGAGAAAAGGTATGATTCTGATAACTGGAGAACTATAATCTGGGTACTGTATAGTAGATAATAGTGTTTAATCAGTATTACTGAGTACAGTAACTCTATTGTATCAGATAAGAATGTCATTCTCTTAGGAAATATTTGCTAATGTGTTTAAAGATAAAGCATCACCAGGTCTACAACTTATTTTAAAATTTTCAGAGGAAAAAAAACCTTTTAAAGGTACAATCAAATTCTCAAAAGCCTAAAGAGACTGCATACACATGATGAAACTACCTATCACGTATGGAGTTCTTGAAAAGTACCTTTCCCAGAATGCTGATGGCACATGCCATACCAACTTGTCCAACACCCACTACAGTGATCTTATTGTTTGGGACTGTTCCCTCTTCTTCTGCAACTGGTGCAATCAGTTTGTCCTTAAGAGTTGCCATTGTGCCCTGAAAGAAAAGAATCAAAATATGATACATGTATCCACTTGAGAAACAGGAAGGGAAACTTGTAATGTTACTGTTGCAAGTATGAATCCAAACACATTTTAGAATGAGCCTAATGGTATTCCAGAACACAGTTTCTTTAAAGAAAAAGAAAAAATGTGACCCACTAACAAAAATTTCAAGACAAAAATCTCCATGAAGCCCTTTAGAGTTTGCGTTCTTCTCTTCAGCCTATGACTATCTAGTTGTATTGAACAAAGCTGTAATAATTGTCTTGTGGCTATTCATTTACTGGATAAACAACATTTATATTTAGATTAGCTGATTGGTTTCCATGCTCCCTACAAAATATTTATTTAAGTTAGGGCCCAGTATTAACCCATATTAAACTCAGTCTAAAAGAAGAGCTACTTATGAATATAATTTCAACTATCAATGGTTACTATCACTCTTAGAAGATAGGGACCAACTGGTTTGTCTATTTTCTTCTACTGAGGTCTCGCTTAAAATTTGTCAGTGTACTGGACATACAATGTGTGCTTCAATAAATACAACAATGATAAAATAGTGACAAATATGTTTGCACAAAATCTGTAAAAATTATTACTCTGAATTCCTTTTAGTGTGCCTTGGAAGCTTACTGGAAGGTGGGTAGATGCTTCATACATTTCCCCGCAAAGGGACCACATAAGGAATACACCAGCCTTTCAGTCAGTTTCTTTCCAGCCATTAAAGAAAAAGTAAAAATAAATAAATAAAGTTTTTTTTAAAAAGAGGGAAACTGTTAGGAAGCATTTATACAAGTAACACCAACTGTCTTTCTGTCATCAGGTTATCAGGTGAGTTTTCTGGATTAAAAAAAACAAATGGTGAAACTTGTATCAACCTGCCTTCTTAAAGAGAGGATTCAGATGATATTTTTTAAAAAGCCCTTTCTTCAAAATTAAGTATCATTTATAATCATAACCCATTAAAATGTCTACTATTTGTGTCTGCCTTTTACTTTTGCTGCAGACAGCCACGTGGCAGGGCAAGGTCCCTCTTTCAAACTGTACCCCTGCTTCCCAGCCTCCTTTTTTGTTTCTCATCTGCAAAGGACTAAGTAACAAAACCTGGTTGAGTAATTGTATACATTAGGTAAGAGTCAGTAAGACTCCTAGTTGGAATAAAGTACTTGAATTTGGAGACAACTATTTAGCAACTGTTTTGTTCTATAGCTATTTTCCCCCCAAAAAACTATTCCCCACCAATCATTAGGGTCTATGCTGGGAGATTATTTTGCCTTTCCAAAGCACATTGGCAGTTTTCTCCCGGATGCTTGAGAAAAAAGAAATATACAATGGTGAAAATGTTTCCACAAATAGATGACCTTGCAGTGAAATTTACACGTCCTGCATTTTGAGCAGTTGAGCAGAATCCGAAGAATGAATGCTGCCTCTCCTGCTGAACTGAGATACAAACGCTAAGTTTCTCTTCATCACGGTATCTTCACTAGTTGGTTTAAAATCTTCTAGGTATAGAGGATCCAGCAAAGCAGTGGAAAACAAAAATCCAGAAAGACTGCTCTAGAAATACAGATTAGTTGTTCAGATAGACCTTTTAAACTATCTGGGTAATTTCAGAAACGACATTGTAGAGGCTTGAGCCAATACAAATTTTCTTTCAGATCTTTCTACAGAAATGATTTAATTTTTTTTTTTAACAGGGGTTCTTTAATAGGGTTGTAAGAAATGACAAGAAAATGTTTTATATCATACACAGGCCTGTCTCAAGATCAGTGGCGGCTTGTAAGGGCAAAAAATGAAAAACAGGGTAAAAATAATCGATATTTGGTCCTTTTCATCCCCACGCTCCTCCCTCTTCTGTGGATATAAATCACTAGAAAAGAATCCGCGCCTTTAGTTCAGAACAAAGCTCCACTTTGCAGACTATCTCGATTCTAACCTTCTAAACATCCAATTTTTGCCCTGCAATTCCTCCGCCGAGAGCCGGCTCTCCCCTCCCCCACTCCATCCCTCCGGCCCGCAGTGCCGACCGCCCACGGGCAACCTCTTCCTCTTCGCGCCGCAGCGCTGAGCTCAGGTCACCAGGGGAGGCAGCCACCAAGGATCTCCCCAGAGAAGGTCTCTAGCGTGGAAAAGTCTAGGCCTTTCTAAACTCTCAACACCCAAAGCCGGTAAATAAACAGCATCCGAAGCATCAAGGGGAAAAAGGCCAGAAACGAGCCGGCCCATCGCTCCGGGAAGGGCTGGGGAGAGGCTAAGGGCAGGGCCAAGATCATCCTTCACGCTCATCCCCGAAAAGCCGGGCATTTCTCCAGGCCCGAGGTGGTGGGCGCCAACAACCCCCGCAGCCCCCAGCTTCACGGGTCGCCTGGCCCTTTCTCCTAGCCCCGACTCCTCCGGCACGTGTCCGGGCGCCCGCCAGCAGGCACCGAGGGTGATGCGGCCGCCATGAACCCATCAAGGACACGCAGGACCGGGATGCAGCGGCAAATGCGACAAGTCTGTCCCCCGGGAGGGCAGGGGCTGGCCGCGAGCTCCGATGGGCGGCCGACACAGCCCGGAGATCGCGCGGAGGCCCTCGGCTCCGCCGGTCCCCCAGCCCCGGGACAGGGCCCCCGCCCCAACCCGATCCGGATGCTCAGGGCTCCAGGCCCGCGAGCTCAGATGTCCTTCCTGGTCCTTCCCCCTCTGAGTCTAGCTGCACAAGTCCCACCAGGTCTTTCCGCAGAGCCAGGATGCAGGCTCCCAGCTGAAACCTACCAGGGGAAAGAAAGTTCTCCAGACAGTGGTGAGGGCTGCACGAAGAAGACGAGGTCAGCAGCGTGCGTCTTCTCCGGCGCAGGATCAGCAAGGAGGGAGGAAGAGCAGGCGGGCCCGCCCCTTGGCCGCCTCCGAGCTTCCTCTATTGTGATTGGAAACCCGAGCACCGCCCACCCCTCCCCCCGGCTCGTTCAATCCTCTTCAAGGACAAGGGCTCTAGTGCGCCCACGCCCTCCCTCGGCCCAATTGAGGAGGTCACCTTCTGGCCGCTAAGGCGGCCGCGGTCTCTGCTAGCCTCCGGGCTTAAAGACTCTTGCACACAGAGGCTGCGTTATTTCTGAAACCTGGCCATCTTCAGCCCTTCTGGACTCTCACCCTCTTGATTTGATAAATTTAGTCCCAGTAGAAGTAAATTTCTCTTTGGCATTCCAGGTCAACTTTAGAGGACCACTCTTCCAAACTGAGATGCTGCTGGTGTGTGTAGTTTCTCTGGAATAATACTGCTTCTGGATGTTTTTTAAAGTAAAGCTGGATTTTCACTTCTCCTCATCTCTGATATAAAGTTCATTTGATGGAAGGGTTTTCCCCACCTTAACTCAGCAAATCCGCAGTAACTACCTACTGGCGGCTCAGCGGTAAAGAATTCGTCTGCTAATGCAGGAGATGCAAGAGAGGCAGGTTTGATCTCTGGGTTGGAAAGGTGCCTTGGAGGAGGAAATGGAAATGGCAACCCACTCCAGTATTCTTGCCTGGAAAATTCCTTGAACTGAGAAACCTGGCAGGCTACAGTCCACGGGGTCACAAAGAGACACAGCTGAGCATGTGTGCGCGCACACACTTGCACTTGCCTGTGAAGTCAGTGAGGCCTAGTGCCTGCATTTTAAACTTCTCTACCAATCTGTATGGTCTCAAGGGCATATAATTGGGCCACTAGTGAGTGAAATGCAGTTTCTCTTAGTCCTTGAGCGATTCCAAGGCTTCATGTGTCCATTCAGTCTGTGTCTCCAACACCCAGCCCCGTGCGTGCGTGGTACCTCAGTGTTGAATGAGTGAATGAATGAGTGAGTGAATGAATGATTAAGCAGGTGAAAGTTTCCCAAAGATTTGGATTCAGTTGTGTGTTTATTAATATGTTTTCAGGTACAGCAATCTCAGAAACCCCTTGCATTTGAAAGGGAGTTTTTTTTCTTTTTTCTTTTTTTGCTAGTGTTATTTATTTATTTTGTGTAGATGTCCATTAATCCTATTCTTTAATTTCATCTCAGTGGCAAGTGTGGGAAGTACAAAGACGAGTGTAATACTGTGCTCACTGAGGTGCTCCCAGTTCCAAGGAGATAGGTAGGCAAATTCTTCCAATTACAATTCAATGTGATAAGTGGTAGTAGAGATTTGGCTAAAATACAATAAAAAATGCAAAGAGCCCCTAAGAACGAGTGTGGCTAGAAAAATTGATAAACCTCAAACTCCAGGATTACAGAGGCCAGTTAGTGTGGATCTTGGTGCCCATGAAGACACAGTCTACTTACAAACTGAAACAAGATGATCAGGGATAAAAAGGATTCGGTGGAAGAAGGTGAAAGTGTTAGCTGCTCTGTCATGTCTGACTCTGCCACCCCATGGACTATATCCCTTCGAGTTTCTCTGTCCATGGGATTTTTCAGAAAAGAGTATTGGAGTGGAGTGCCATTTCCTTCCCTTCTCCAGAGGATCTTCCCAATCCAGGGATCAAACCTGGGTCTGCTGCATTGCAGGCTGGTTCTTTACTTTCTGAGCCACTGTAACCTCAAAAGTAGTATTATGTTCATCTTGAATCCAAGTTTGAAATAAGACCAGTGACTCACTCTGACAAGAAATCTAGAGGCCACCATAGATCCTTCTCTTCTGTTTTCCAAAAACAGTCAATCTACATTGCTATAGATTTCTAAGTATCTTCCTAGTTTTCCCCCTTCTTGTCAGCCCTGCTACTGCGTGTCTTTGGTAAGGAGATGGGACGAGAAAAAATAAGAGGTTGTAGCTCTTCTACCATATCTCCATCCCCTCCCTCCACATTCAGTTACTAACCTGATTGATCAAACTGAGTTCTCCATCTGCAGCTCTCAGTGCCAGGAGGGGACACACCACCTGCCTCGAAGATTTTTGAGAATTGTATAACCAGACCAGTGATCTTTTTATGTATGAAGTGTGAAAGACAATTTTATATACAATGATTCATACAATAAAATCCTTTGGTAGGATTCAGGACACGCCACCCTCAAAATATGGTACCTTGGCATCTTGAATATCTTAAACTGAAGGCGTTGAGGAAACAGTAAGATCAATCAGTTTTCTCTGACCTCCCCTCCCCCTACATCTCCTGTTTTCCCTGAGAGCAGGTGATAAATCTCCCCTGTGATAGGTACTCTTCCTTTACCAGGAAGAAGGAAAATGTGTATAAATAAACTTTTGTTAAGCTAACCTTTAACTTTCTAACCACTTTTTCACTATCTACTACCCCTAGCCCAAATCCCTGTTTTGTCAAATTCTTCACAAATTTATTGTTTCTTGGTCTAAAAGTTATAAAACTTCTCTCCTCTGGTCAATTCTTTGGGGCTTCTTTTTGCGAGGGTTCCCATGTATGTGTAAAAGTTTAATAAAATTTAATTAAATGCTTTTAACAAAATTTTAATGATTCAATAAATGCTTTTCTCTTGTTAACCTGTCTTTGTCAATTTACTTTTCAGACCCAGCCAGGGAGCCTTAAGAGGGGGAAGGAAAAGTTATTTCTCAGCTATGTGCATGTGTGCTAAGGGCTTCCCTGGTGGTAAGGAATCTGCCGCAATGCGGGAGACCCAGGTTCAATCTCTGGGTCAGGAAGAACCCCTGGAGGAGGAAATGGCAACCCACTCCAGTATTCTTGCCTGGAGAATCCCATGGACCGAGAAGCCTGGCTGGCTACAGTCCACGGGGTCTCAAAGAGTCAGATACGATCAAGCGACTAACTCTTATCCCTTACGTGCATGTGTGCTAAGTTGCTTTAATTGTGTCCGACTCTGCAACCCTATGGACTGTAGCCCGCCAGGCTCCTCTGTCCATGGGATTCTCCAGGCAAGAACACTGTAGTAGGTTGGATTTTCTCCTCCAGGGGATCTTCCCAACCAGGGATTGAACCTGAGTCCCTGCATCTCCTGCATTGGCAGGCAGATTCTTTACCACTGAGCCACCTAGGAAGCCCTGTTACCAGATTATCAACTGTTTCTAAAACCAAATTCATAGAACTTTAGAATGGAATAGAAACCTTGACATCATGTCATCCAAATGAATACCCAGAGTCTGAGTGACTGGTCTCAAGTTACTCTGTGAGTCAAAAATAGAACCAGAAAGCGCTTTGGTCCTGCCACTGTCTGTGTGCTTGCCTGTGGGAATCCTTTCAGTTCTATTTTTTTTTTCTGTTTTTGTTCTTCTGTGGTTATGAAACCAGGTTAATCTTATTAGAATTATAAATTACTTGAGGTTTTTTTTCATCTTTTTATATACAAATAACATAGTATCTGAAAGACACCTGTGTCTCTCATAGCTAGATACTTATTAAACTTGGGGTGCAATATGAGCAAGGATTTAAGATTCAGACTTGATTCAGACTCTTTTACACACACACAAATACATACATTATATGCATATATATATAGAGAGAGAGAGAGTAATTTTTTTTAAATTTCCCATCTCTTAAGCATGTTTCCAATACTTAAATTTCTTGAAGCTGAGTTTCTAGTGGGTGGGTTGTCATTCAAGTTGAAACTGTACTAGCAGCATTTGTTTATAAAATGAAGAACTGATGTTTCTGGTTATCTCTAACTACAAGAAACAGTTGTGGCCAGGGAGAGAAATCAGTGCCTGTGGGAAAAGAAGAGAAATGAAAGTTTCATTGTCTGACTATTTATTGAATAATTGTAACTTGGAGTGACTTTTCTGTGTACATATTAGCTGTTTCTTTTTATTTTTTTAAATTATTTTTAAAAATATAAATTTATTTATTTTAATTGGAGGCTATTTACTTACAATATTGTATTGGTTTTGCCGTACATTGACAGGAATCTGCAACGGGTGTACATGTGTTCCCCATCCTGAACCCCCTCCCCATCCCATCCGCCTGGGTCATCCCAGGCACCAGCCCTGAACACCCTGTATCATGCATCAAACCTGGACTGGTGATTTGTTTCACATATGATAATATACATGTTTCAATGCCATTCTCCCAAATCATCCCACCCTCGCCCTTTCCCACAGAGTCCAAAAAACTATTCTATACTTCTGTGTCTCTTTTGCTGTCTCGCATACAGGGTTATCATTACCATCTTTTTAAATTCCATGTATATGCGTTAGTATACTGTATTGGTGTTTTTCTTTCTGGCTTACTTCCCTCTGTATAATAGGCTCCAGTTTCATCCACCTCATTAGAACTGATTCAAATGTATTCTTTTTAATGGCTGAGTAATATTCCATGGTGTATATGTACCACAGCTTTCTTATTCATTCATCTGCTGATGGGCATCTAGGTTGTTTCCATGTCCTGGCTATTATAAACAGTGCTGTGATGAACATTGGGGTACATGTGTCTCTTTCAGTTCTGGTTTCCTCGGTGTATATGCCCAGCAGTTGGATTGCTGGGTCATATGGCAGTTCTATTTCCAGTTTTTTGAGGAATATCCACACTGCTCTCCATAGCGGCTGTACTAGTTTGCATTCCCACCAACAATGTGAGAGGGTTCCCTTTTCTCCACACCCTCTCCAGCATTTATTGCTTATAGACTTTTGGATAGCAGCCATTCTGACTGGCGTGAGATGGTACCTCATTGTGGTTTTGATTTGCATTTCTCTGATTACGAGTGATGTTGAACATCTTTTCATGTGTTTGTTAGCCATCTGTATGTCTTCTTTGGAGAAATGTCTGTTTAGTTCTTTGGCCCATTTTTTGATTGGGTCGTTTATTTTACTGGAATTGAGCTGCAAGAGCTGCTTGTATATTTTTGAGATTAATTCTTTGTCAGTTGCTTCATTTGCTATTATTTTCTCCCATTCTGAAGGCTGTCTTTTCACCTTGCTTAGTTTCCTTTGTTGTGCAGAAGCTTTTCATTTTAATTAGGTCCCATTTGTTTATTTTTGCTTTTATTTCCAATATTCTTGGAGGTGGGTCATAGAGGATACTGCTGTGATTTATGTCGGAGAGTGTTTCACCTATGTTTTCCTCTAGGAGTTTTATAGTTTCTGATCTTATGTTTAGATCTTTAATCCATTTTGAGTTTATTTTTGTGTATGGTGTTAGAAAGTGTTCTAGTTTCATTCTTTTACAAGTGGTTGACCAGCTTTCACAGCGCCACTTGTTAAAGAGATTGTCTTTTCTCCATTGTATATTCTGGCCTCTTTTGCCAAAGATAAGGTCTCCATAGGTGTGTGGATTTATCTCTGGGCTTTCTATTTTCTTCCATTGATCTATATTTCTGTCTTTGTGCCAGTACCATACTGTCTTGATTACTGTGGCTTTGTACTAGAGACTAAAGTCAGGCAGGTTGATTCCTCCAGTTCCATTCTTCTTTCTCAAGATTGCTTTGGTTTTTGAGTTTTTTTTGTATTTCCATACAAATTGTGAAATTATTTGTTCTAGCTCTGTAAAAAATACCGTTGGTAGCTTGATAGAGATTGCATTGAATCTATAGATTGCTTTGGGTAGTATAGTCGTTTTCTCTATATTGATTCTTTCAGTCCACGAACACGATATATTTCTCCTTCTGTTTGTGCCCTCTTTGATTTCTTTCACCAGTGTTTTATAGTTTTCTATGTAAAGGTCTTTTGTTTCTTTAGGTAGATATATTCCTAAATATTTTTTTCTTTTCGTTGCAATGGTGAATGGAATTGTTTCCTTAATTTCTCTTTCTTTTTTCTCATTGTTAGTGTATAGGAATGCAAGGGATTTCTGTGTGTTGATTTTATATCCTGAAACTTTACTATTCATTGATTAGCTCTAATAATTTTCTGGTGGAATCTTTAGGGTTTTCTATGTAGAGGATCATGTCATCTGCAAACAGTGAGAGTTTTACTTCTTCTTTTCCAATCTGGATTCCTTTTATTTCTTTTTCTGCTCTGATTGCTGTGGCCAAAACTTCCAAAACTGTGTTGAATAGTAGTGGTGAGAGTGGGCTCCCTTGTCGTATTCCTGACTTTAGGGGAAATGCTTTCAATTTCTCACCATTGAGGATAATGTTTGCTGTGGGTTTGTCATATATAGCTTTTATTATGTTGAGGTATGTTCCTTCTATTCCTGCTTTCTGGAGGGTTTTGATCATAAATGGATGTTGAAATTTGTCAAAAGCTTTCTCTGCACCTATTTAGGTAATCATATGGTTTTTATTTTTCAATTTGTTAATGTGATGTATTACATTGATTGATTTGCAGATATTGAAGAATCCTTGCATCCCTGGGATAAAGCCCACTTGGTCATGATGCATGATCTTTTTAATATGTTGTTGGATTCTGTTTGCTAGAATTTTGTTAAGGATTTTTGCATCTATGTTCATCAGTGATATTGGCCTGTAGTTTTCTGTTTTTGTGGCATTTTTGTCAGGTTTTGGTATTAGGGTGATGGTGGCCTCTTAGAATGAGTTTGGAAGTTTACCTTCCTCTGCAATTTTCTGAAAGAGTTTAAGTAGGATAGGTGTTATCTCTTCTCTAAATTTTTAGTAGAATTCAGCTCTGAAGCTGTCTGGTCCTGGGCTTTTGTTTGCTGGAAGATTTCTGATTACCGTTTCAATTTCCATGTTTGTGATGGGTCTGTTAAGAGTTTCTATTTCTTCCTGGTTCAGTTTTGGAAAGTTGTACTTTTCTAAGAATTTTCCATTTCTTCTAAGTTGTCCATTTTATTGGCATATAGTTGCTGATAGTAGTCTCTTGCTGCTGCTGCTGCTGCTGCTGCTGCTAAGTCACTTCAGTCGTGTCCGACTCTGTGCGACCCCATACACGGAAGCCCACCAGGCTCCCCCATCCCTGGGATTCTCCAGGCAAGAACACTGGAGTGGGTTGCCATTTCCTTCTCCAAGGCATGAAAGTGAAAAGTGAAAGTGAAGTCACTCAGTTGTGTCTGACTCTTAGCGACCCCATGGACTGCAGCCTACCAGACTCTTCCATTCACGGGATTTTCCAGGCAAGAGTACTGGAGTGGGGTGCCATTGCCTTCTCCGAGTAATCTCTTATGATCCTTTGTATTTCTGTGTTGTCTGTTGTGATCTCTCCATTTTCATTTCTAATTTTGTTGATTTGATTTTTCTCCCTTTGTTTCTTGATGAGTCTGGCTAATGGTTTGTCAATTTTATTTATCTTCTCAAAGAACCAGCTTTTGGCTTTATTGATTTTTGCTATGGTCTCTTTTGTTTCTTTTGCATTTATTTCTGTCCTAATTTTTAAGATTTCTTTCCTTCTACTAACCCCAGAGTTCTTCCTTTTCTAGTTGCTTTAGGTGTAGAGTTAGGTTATTTATTTGACTTTTTCTTATTTCTTGAGATAAGCCTGTTTTGCTATGAACCTTCCCCTTAGCACTGTTTTGGGTTGTTGTGTTTTCATTTTTGTTCATTTCTATGCATATTTTGGTTTCTTTTTTTATTTCTTCTGTGATTTGTTGGTTATTCAGCAGCGTGTTGTTCAGCCTCCATATGTTGGAGTTTTTAATAGTTTTTCTCCTGTAATTGACATCTAATCTTACTGCATTGCGGTCAGAAAAGATTCATTTTTTTTGAATTTACCAAGGCTAGATTTATGGCCCAGGATGTGATCTATCCTGAAGAAGGTTCCATGTGTGCTTGAGAAAATGGTGAAATTCATTGTTTTGGGGTGAAATGTCCTATAGATATCAATTAGGTCTAATTGATCTATTGTAGCATTTAAAGTTGTGTTTCCTTGTTAATTTTCTTTTTAGTTGATCTTTCCATAGGTGTGAGTGGGGTATTAAAGTCTCCCACTATTATTGTGTTATTGTTAATTTCCCCTTTCATACTTGTTAGCATTTGTCTTACATATTGTGGTGCTTCTATGTTGGGTGCATGTATATTTATAATTATTATATCTTCTTCTTGGATTGATCCTTTGATTATTATGTAGTGTCCTTCTTTGTCTCTTTTCACAGCCTTTGTTTTAAAGTCTATTTTATCTGATATGAGTATTGCTACTTCTGCTTTCTTTTGGTTTCTATTTGCATGGAATATCTTTTTACAGCCCTTCACTTTCAGTCTGTGTGTGTCCCTTGTTTTGAGGTGGGTCTCTTGTAGACAACATATATAGGAGTCTTGTTTTTGTATCCTTTCATCCAGTCTTTGTCTTTTAGTTGGGGCATTCAACCCATTTACATTTAAGGTAATTATTGATAAGTGTGATCCCATTGCCATTTACTTTATTGTTTTGGGTTCAAGTTTATACACCCTTTCTGTGTTTCCTGTCTAGAGAAGATCCTTTAGCATTTGTTGGAGAGCTGGTTTGGTGGTGCTGAAGTCTCCCAACTTTTGCTTGTCTGTAAAGCTTCTGATTTCTCCTTCATACTTGAAAGAGATCCTTGCTGGATACAGTAATCTGGGCTGTTAGCTATTTTCTTTCCTCACTTTAAGTATGTCCTGCCATTCCCTTCTGGCCTGAAGGGTTTCTATTGAAAGATCAGCTATTATCCTTATGGGAATCCCCTTGTGTATTATTTGTTGTTTTCCCCTTGTTGCTTTTAATATTTGTTCTTTGTGTTTAATCTTTGTTAATTTGATTAATATGTGTCTTGGGGTGTTTTGCCTTAGGTTTATCCTGTTTGGGACTCTGGGTTTCTTGGACTTGGTTGATTATTTCCTTCCCAATTTTAGGGAAGTTTTCAACTACTATCTCCTCGAGTATTTTCTCATGGTCTTTCTTTTTGTCTTCTTCTTCTGGGACTCCTATGATTTGAATGTTGGGGTGTTTAACATTGTCCCAAAGGTCTCTGAGGTTGTCCTCATTTCTTTTAATTCTTTTTTTCTTTTTTCCTCTCTGTTTCATTTATTTCTACCATTCTATCTTCTTCCTCACTTATCCTATCTTCTGCCTCTGTTATTCTATTGTTGGTTCCCTCCAGAGTGTTTTTCATCTCATTTATTGCATTATTCATTATATATTGACACTTTTTTATTTCTTCTAGGTCCTGGTTAAACCTTTCTTGCATCATCTCGATCCTTATCCCCAGGCTATTTATCTGTGGCTCATTTTGTTTTCAAGATTTTGGATCATTTTCACTATGATTATTCAGAATTCTTTATCAGGTAGACTCCCTATCTCTTCCTCTTTTGTTCGGTTTGGTGGGCATGTATCCTTTACCTGCTGGGTATTTCTCTGCCTTTGCATCTTGTTTATGTTGCTGTGTTTGGGGTGGCCTTTCCGTATTCTGACAGTTTGTGGTTCCTCTTTATTGTGGAGGTTCCTCGCTGTGGGCGAGGTTGGACGGGTGGTTTGTCAAGGTTTCCTGGTTAGGGAAGCTTGTGTCGGTGTTCTGGTGGGTGGAGCTGGATTTCTTCTCTCTGGAGTGCAATGAAGGGTCCAGTAATGAGTTTTGAGATGTCAGTGGGTTTGGTGTGACTTTGGGCAGCCTGTATATTGAAGCTCAGTCCTATGTTCCTGTGTTGCTGGAGAATTTGCATGGTATGTCTTGCTCTGAAACTTGTTGGTTCTTGGGTGGTGGTTGGTTTCAGTGTAGGTATGGAGGCGTTTGATGAGCTCCTATCGATTAATGTTCCCTGGAGTCAGGAGTTGTCTGGTGTTCTCAGCATTTGGACTTAAGCCTCCTGCCTCTGGTTTTCAGTCTTATTCTAACAGTAGCCTTAAGACTTCTCCATCTATATGGCACTGATGATAAAACATCTAGCTTAATGATGAAAAGTTTCTCCACAGTGAGGGACACCCGGAGAGGTTCACAGAGTTACATGGAGAAGAGAAGAGGTAGGAGGGAGATAGAGGTGACCAGGAGGAGAAGAGGGGGAATCAAAAGGGGCAAAAGCAAGCTAGCGAGTAATCGCTTCCCTATGTGCTCTCCACAGTCTGGATCCCTCAGAGATGTTCACGGAGTTACACAGAGAAGAGAAGAGGGAGGAAAGAGACAGAGGTGGCCAGGAGGATAAAAGGGGGAATCAAAAGGAGAGGGACAGATCTAGCCAGTAATCAGTTCCCTAAGTGTTCTCCACAGCCTGGAACACACAAAGAGATTCAGAGTTGGGTAGAGAAGAGAAGGGGGAGGGAGGAGATAGAGGCGACCTGGTGGAGAAAAAGGAGAGTCAACAGGGGGAGAGAGCAATCCAGCCAGTAATCTCACTCCCAAGTAAAAATGGGTACTGAAGATTGGGTTCTTAAAGGTACAAAATTGATAACAAATACCAAAAAGCAAAGATTAAAAACCTAGAGTAGAGGTTGGATTCTCAAAAATACAATATTAAAGAAAAAAACAAAGTCACAAAAATTATAAGATATATATATATATGAAGTTTGCTTTAAAAATAGGGTCTTTTTTTTTGCAAAGTAAGTGTAGGTTATAAAAATGAAAATTAAAGGAGTAATAGAGGACTTAAAATTTTTAAAAATTTTTTAATTAAAAAAATGATAATAGTAAAACTATATCAGGACTTTCTCTGGTGTTGTTGTGGACAGTGGGGTCAGTTCAGTTTCAGATAGTTCCTTGATCTGGCTTATACTTCTCAAGATCTCTAGGCCCTTTCCTATGTAGTCGGTGCTAACTGCAGGGTTTTAATCTATTGCACCTGTCACTTCCAAAGCGGTTGCCTCTGTTTATTTTAGCTTCTCCTGTTTGCTGGCCTCTTCAGTGTCTAACTTCCGCCCTGACACAAGGGGGCGGTGGTGGTCACTTTTGTAGGCTCACTTGTTCAGTCGTGCTGAGGGGAGGGAGGTACAGTGCATGCACATATCACTGATATCACTGGCGTGTGTGCGGAGTGCTCGCAGTGTCTCCGCCACCCTGGGTTTGCCCCCACTCACAGCGTGCGTGCTTTCCCATCTACACGGCTCAGGCTCCAGGTTGCTCTGCAGGCGAACTGTCTAAAGTGGGCCCTGGGTTGCATGCACTTCCCAGGTCTAAGCCGCTCAGGTTCAGGTTCTCCGGTACTCTACAAAGGTGCAGACTTGGTGCGGCCTGCGTTTTGTGCCCTTCCCAGGTCTGAGCCGCTCAGGTGACCATGTGCTTGGCGAGTGCAGTCGCCCCAAGTTGGGGGCTGCATCTTCTCGCCTCCCCCGCCCCAGCCGCTCAATTTTCTGGGTGCACAGCGGGCGCGCTTTCTCAGATGTGCGGGGTGTCTCTTCCGGGGAGCTGATCTCTGGCTGCGACCCTCCTGGCAGATGTCGACTGTCCAGAATCCCAAGAAGTCTTGGTTAGCAATGAAGCCTGCTTGCAGTTTGGTAGATGATTCCTCTCTGGGGCCGCAATTGCCCCCTTCCGGCTCTGGCTGCCCTCGCCTGCCTGCCTCCAGCGGGGGATGGGCCGGTCCACAGCCAACTAGCTCTGCTCAGTCCTTTGTTCTGTGAGCGGGCCTGGTAGCATCTTAGGTTAGGGCTTTTCACAGGATAGATATCCCAGTCTGGGTTGCTATCTCAAGTCAGTTCCCTCAGATTGCCTTGGGGCATTCATGCCCGGTCCTTACCCTAAGCAATGCAGCCCGCGCCTCCTTGACCAGTCCCCGCTTGCTAGTGGCAGATGCGAGCGTCTGTGCTAAGCGTCTGCCTAAGGAGTTGCCCTTAGGCATGTACTCTGTGGGTTTTAATTATTTTTTTATTTTTCCTCCCAGTTATGTTGCCCTCTGAGGCTCCAAGGTTCGCCACGGACTCACCAGTGAGAGTGTTTCCTGGTGTTTGAAAACTTCTCTGTTTTTTAAGACTCCCTTCCTGGGACGGATCTCCGTCCTTAACTCTTTTGTCTCTTTTTTTATCTTTTATATTTTTTCCTACCTCCTTTCGAAGACAATGGGCTGCCTTTCTGGGTGCCTGATGTCCTCTGCCAGCATTCAGAAGTTGTTTTGTGGAATTTACTCAGCGTTCAAATGTTCTTTCGATGAATTTGTGGGGGAGAAAGTGGTCTCTCCATCCTATTCCTCTGCCATCTTCTAGCTGTTCCTTTTTAAAGGAAGGTAATGATATTCTAAGTTATACTAGTAGTCTTGAAATGACCTATATTTGAACCTAGTTGGGTATGAACTGGTTAGTTCTAACCAGCATAAGGTCCCTTGGTACATCTGAGTGTTAGGCATTTAGAAGTAGTGTCATTGGTGACAAGTTCCTGGACTCTAACCAAAAATCAGGCATGCATTTTTACTTCCCTTGGCCTTGGAGGATGTTTTCTCTGGGTGTCTGAAAAACGTCAGTGATACCTTTTTGATTAACCATGTCCCACTCATGGAAAAATGTCTTTTTGCCCTTCTGTTGGGGGAGGGAGATAAATCTCTGAAAGGCGCCTCTGGTGAGTCCTGCCTTGGTAAGGGTTAACTCTGGTTAACTTGATATTGAGATGAAAATATTCACACAGAGTGAATTATACACCAGATAAAAGGTCACAACTTTTGCCTGAAGGTGAACTTTCAGGCCGGCCAACTCCAGCACAGCCAATCAAAAAGCAGAACGTTCTTACAGCACAGCCAATCAGAAAGCAGAAAGTTCCTTCAGCTTACAAGGAGTTGCCCTTGAATTTGCCTGGGCACTGCTTCCACATGCCCTTTAAGGGCATTGCCAAGGTCTTCATTTTGTGAAAGTCCTCCATCCACGTTTCCCATTCCTGGAATCATGGCCTCTTACTGTTTGTGCTGCCACGGGTTTTCTTGATGGTTTCTTTTCCTATTTTAGAGACCCTGAAAAAGATAAGTAGTTTTTCTGCATTCTGGCCATCTTTTGTTGTTGTTCACTCTCTAAGTCCTGTCCGACTCTTTGTGACCCAATGAACTGCAGCATGCCAGGCACCCTGTCCTCTACTATCTCCTGGAATTTGCTCAGACTCATGTCCATTGAATCAATGATGCCATCCAACCTCTCATCCTCGGTTGCTCCCTTCTCCTCATGCCTTTAATCTTTTCCAGCATCAGAGTCTTTTCCAATGAGTCAACTCTTCACATCAGGTGGCCAAAGTTCTGGAGCTTCAGCTTCAGCATCAGTCCTTCCAATGAATATTCAGGGTTGATTTCCATTAGAATTGACTGGTTTGATCTCCTTGCAGTCCAAGGGACCCTCAAGAGTCTTCTCCAGCACCATAGTTCGAAAGCATTATTCTTTGGCTCAGCCTTCTTTATGGTCCAACCCTCACATCTGTATATGACTAAAGGAAAAAAAAAAAAAGGTTTGACTGTATGGACTTTTGTTGGCAAAGTGATGTCTCTGCTTTTTAATACACTGTCTAGGTTTGCCATAGCCTTCCTTTCAAGGAGCAAGTTTCTGTTAATTTCATGGCTGCAGTCACTGTCTGCAGGATTTTGGAACCCAAGAAAATAAAAACTGTCACTGTTCCCACTTTCCCCCCATCTATTTGCCATGAAGTGATGGTACTGGATATCATGATCTTTTAGCAAATAAAAGATAGATAAATAATTAAATGGAATGAAAATGCTTGTACTAACAATAAAATAAATGGTCCCCTGTGTGAGGCAAGCAGAAGTAACGCCATGGCAGGCAGCTTAGATTAGGAGTAGTTTTCGCTTAACACTGACGGCCGTTTGCCAATTAGGACCAATTAGCCTTCACTTAACACTGACCGCTGTTTGCCAATTAGGAAATTAGGAACGGGGCAGAAACCCCTGGGAAAGTCCCACCCGCGCGAAAGTTTTGACCAATGAAATTGCTTTGCAAACTTGTAACCAATCCGGTTAAACCAACTACCAATGGCGTGTGCTCACCCTATAAATTTGTGTAACAGCTTGGGCTCGGGGCTCTCTGAACCCCACCACTGCGTTGGTTGCAGCAGAGAGCCCTGGCTCGAGTCAGTAATAAACTTCCCTTTCTGCGAGTTGCATTGTCTTGGAGGCCTTCTCTCTTCCCGCCCGGGGATTCGGACAACGGGCATAACACCCTGCCCCTTCCTTGTCATGCCCAGTCCAGATGCAACTGTGTCGTCTTCCTAAATTCTTGAATTCTTCTAAAGCCTACCTGCTCCTTCCCTTCTTTCTTTGCACTCATTAAAATATAAACAACAGTATACTTCTTTAAAGCACATTCATTTGTAAGGTGCAAAGTGTTATCAGGCTTCCCTGGTGGTTTAGAAGGTAAAAGAATCTGCCTGCAATGCAGGAGACTTGGGTTTGATTCCTGGGTTGGGAAGATCCCCTGGAGAAGGGAATGGCAACCCACTCCAGTATTCTTGCCTGGAGAATTTCATGGACAGAGGAGCCTAGTGGATTAGTCCATGGAGTTGCAAAGAGTTGGACATGACTGAGTGACTAATACACATGCACAAAGTGAGATATTTAACTGGGAAATGCTGGAGTCCCCTAATGTTTTCTTAGAGTTCTATAAATCAATATTCATCAAGGAGTTTGTTTTATATAATAAAAATACTTTCATTTATTGTAAAAAGAACTATGTGCCAGACATGTAATACATCAAAGAAGCATGTAATACATGCAATTACACAAATTAAAAACAATTTAATACTTATTTTACTAGTAGTAACAAATTTAATCCTGATTTCAAGCTAATATTGCACTCTTATTATCCTCATTCTACAAATGAGATAACTGAGACAGATAGAAGTTAATATTCTGACCAAGAGAAGACAGCTAGTAAGCAAACTGTTTTAAAATTTGAAGATCATTCTTAAAATACAGATTTATATGTACTTGTGTCTTTTAAAAAATGTTACTTTAAATATTACAAGAAATCTGAAAGTTTACAAATATTCAGTCATACAGAAATATCAAGTTCTTATTCACTTATCCCCATATTTTGAGGCATATGTCTTCACTATGAAAAAAAATCTTGCATAAATACCTCTTGTACATAGTCATTATGCATGTTTTTAGTTCTTTCCTTACAGTCACTGAAAATGAAATTAGCAAAGCTTATGAATGTACTGTTTTCTAGAAGGCTTGTGCCCTTTTATGCTTCCCAGGCCTTGTATGTCTTACTTAATTTTTTTTCCAGTTTGTTGTATGAAAATGGAATATGTTGTAAATTTATGTAATTTTGACTATTGGTTAAGATATATATCTTTCGAATATTTGTGGAGAAGGTGGTTTTGAGGGAGTTGTTTGTTTAACTTTCTGTATCTCTGCTCATCTACTGAAGTGGACATTTGTTTTTTTCCACTTAGCAACTATTTACCTTATAAAACCAACCCGGAGTTCTTTGTCCTATTCTCATCCCATCCTCTCCTAGGATCCAATGGAACTGCTCAAGAGAAGAGTCTGTCTGAAACTAGAACCAACCAAGAGAAATAAGAATTGGGGGATGATGGGCAAGAGAAAAAAACAGATGATAGCATTTGAACCACTCCTCTGGAATTTTTCAGGTAAACAAATCACTGACCAAAGAAAGAGTCCTTACTGACACTTTCTTTTGTTCTTTTTATAAAACCACATTAACTTTATATTTGTTTCAACACCAAAATATCAAAACTATAGCTGATTTTTAAAATCTTCTTATTTTGAAAAAATTTTAGACTCACAAAATGTTGCAGAATCACTTGGAAAGCTCCCATGTCTTCATCACTCAACATCTTCTGATTAACATCTGATTTAACCTTTGTACATTGTTAAAACCAATACATTGAGATTGGTACACTTCTATAAATAAAACTACAAAAATTAAACTACTCATTCAGGTTTCACTAGATTTTATATGCATCTCACTGTTTTTAAAATATATAATTTCTTTATATTGAACAATTTGTGCAATGTCCACAGATAATTTCTTTAACTAGAAAATAAACATAATACATTCTCTATATATACTTTAAATACATCAAGCTTTACCAAGGTTTCTAGGCAATGTCGATAGACTTGAATAATGTCTTCACTTATAGAGTAGAAATGCTGCAAAGAGCACATGCTTCAGGCATTTTGGCATGGAATGTGTATTTAAGTTAGTTATTATGTCTTCTTGCTTATCTAGGGCAGGTTAAAATGCAACTTTCTGCAGTGCTCTTGTGTACCACAAAGGAATTTATTTCTACCACTCATCCATCTGTCTGTAATCAGTTCTCTTAATGGGTTTTTGAAATTGGTTTTCCTGCAGCTGTGTTTACCTTTCACTCCAAAGCAAAAATAGGGTAAGGAATAATTTTCTCATCTGCATTTAAAATTTAAAAAAGCCTTTTAAAAAAATCTCATTTTGTTTTCTCTGATACTAGCTGATAGAGAAAAAGAAGAAAGAAAAATAAAAAACAAAACAAAACTGAAAAAACAAATTGCAGAAAAACAGGTACAGAGACTTACCTGGCTGTCCAGTGATTAAGACTGCATGCTTCCAATGCAGAGGACAAGGGTTCAATCCCTGGTTGTGGAATTAAGATCCCACATGGTGTGGCCAACAAACAAACAAAAACATCTAATTAAGAAAAACAGGTGCACCAAAAGCAACACCTAAAATCCAGAAACCTGACATTGCTCATTAAATGAAAAAAAAGAAAAAAAAAGGGGGGGTGCTATTTGGGAGTATAGCATAAGGGAACTAGTATTTATTAAGACTTGTGTATGCTAGATGCCACACTGATTGCTTTGAATGGCCCAACGTAATCTTGGCAATATCATCAATAGTGAACTGATGACATTGACCTGGAGACAATCATCTAACAGTATTTAGTGAAGAAGGGTGATGATCTAAAGAGGCAACAAAATCATAGTAAAGCCAGAGATGGAAGAAAATATCAAGCAGTTTCTGGCTAATCGATAGTATACCGTCAAGTCATCTTATTTCACACCCTACTTTTTTATATAAATAGTGCCTAATACTAGAAAGACCTTCTAGAACTAACACTCAAAAAAAGTTGTCCTTTTCATCATAGGGGACTGGAATGCAAAAGTAGGAAGTCGAGATACCTGGATTAACAGGCAAATTTGGCCTTGGAGTACAAAATAAAACAGGGCAAAGGCAAACAGAGTTTTCCCAAGAGAACGCACTGGTCATAGCAAACACTCTCGTCCAGCAACACAAGAGATGACTCAACACATGGACATCTCTAGGTGGTCAATACGGAAATCAGTTTGATTATATTCTTTGCAGCCAAAGATGGAGAAGCTCTATACAGTTAGCAAAAACAAGACTGGGAGCTGACTGTGGCTCAGATCATTAACTCCGTATTGCCAAATTCAGACTGAAATTGAAGAAAGTAGGGAAAAGCACTAGACCATTCAGGTATGACCTAAATCAAATCCCTTACAATTATACAGAGGAAGTGACAAACAGATTCAATGAATTAGATCTGATAGAGTGCCTGAAGAACTATCGATAGAGGTTCATGACATCGTGCAGGAGACAGTGATCAAGACCATCCCCAAGAAAAGGAAGTGCAAAAAGGCAAAATGGCTGTCAGAGGAGGCAATAGCTGAAAAACGAAGAGAAGCTAAAGGCAAAGGAGAAAAGGAAAGATATACCCATTTGAATGCAGAGTTCCAAAGAATGGCAAGGAGAGATAAGAAAGACTTTCTCAGTGATCACTGCAAAGAAATAAGAGGAAAACAATAAAATGGAAACACTAGAGATCTCTTCAAAAAAAATTAGAGATACCAAGGGAACATTTCACACAAAGATGGGCACAATAAAGGACAGAAACGGTATGGACCTAACAGAAGCAGAAGATATTAAGAAGAGCTGGCAAGAATACACAGAACTATATAAAAAAGATCTTCATGACCCAGATAACCACTATGGTGTGCTCATTCACCCAGAGCCAGACATCCTGGAATGCAAAGTCAAGTGGGCCTTAGGAAACATCACTATGAACAAAGCTAGTGGAGGTGGTGGAATTCCAGATGACACTGGAATTCCTAAAAGATGACTCTGTGCAAGTGCTGCACTCAATATGCCAGCAAATTTGGAAAACTCAGCAGTGGCCACAGGACTGGGAAAGGTCAGTTTTCATTCCAATCCCAAAGAAAGGCAATGTCAAAGAATGTGCAAACTACCACACAATTGCACTCATCTCACATGCTAGCAAAGTAATGCTCAAAATTCTCCAAGCCAGGCTTCAACAGTACATGAATTGAGAACCTCCAAATGTTCAGAAAATGTTTTAGAAAAGGCAGAGGAACCAGATATCAAACTGCCAACATCTGTTGGATCATAGAAAAAGCAAGAGAATTCCAGAAAACATCTACTTCTGCTTCATTGACTATGCCAAAGCCTTTGACTGTGTGGATCACAACAAATTGTGGAGAATTCTTAAAGAGATGGAAATACCAGACCACCTTACCTGCCTCCTGAGAAATCTGTGTCCAGGTCAAGAAGTGTTGGGGTCCTTTAATGGACCAGAACCTGGTTGTCCGGAGTCAACGATGAGAAAGTGAAAGAAGGAAAGAGGCTAATATTCCCTGGATTATGCAGAAAACCAATAAAGCCCTTGGACTGAGATTGTACCACTTACATAGGCGCAGGGCGCCCTCTCAAGAAGTCTTGAGAGGTCTTGGAACCCCGGGCAGGAAAATGAGCTTGGCAGGCCTTCGTGCTCCAGGGAATCAGCCAAAGAGATAGAGAGAAAGAAGGACACAGGGACCCAAGTCTCTGATGGAACAAGGGTGCTTTATTGAATTCTGTGTGAGTATATATACCATATTACAAGGTAGCTTCAGATAAAGATCAAAAGACCAGACCTTACAAGTTACCAGGGAAACAAGGAGCAATAGAAGCCATAAGGCCACAAGGCAATCCATATCAAAAGAGGGTCATAAATAATCCCTTTCACCAAATGGAAAAGCTAATGAAGGAAATCCTATGCAAGCATCCCATCTCTATGGTCTCAGTCCTGGAGTGGCTTGCCACTCCTCTCGCTCCTGACAGGAACTGATAAGGAACAGAGGGCTCAAGAGAGACAGGAAACAGCACACAGGAATCCTCCTGTTAAACATTCCCTGACAAAGAAGCAAGAGTTAGAACTGGGCATGGAACAACAGACTGGTTCCACATTGGGAAAAGAGTATGCCAAGGCTGTATATTTTCACCCTGTTTATTTAACTTATTTAATTTATATGCAGAGTACATCATGCAAAATGCCAGGCTGGATGAAGCACAAGCTGGAATCAAGATTGCCAGGAGAAATAGCAATAACCTCAGATATGCAGATGACACCACTCTTATGGCAGAAAGCAAAGAAGAACTAAAGAGCCTCTTGATGAAAGTGAAAGAGGAGAGTGAAAAAGTTGGCTTAAAACTCAGCATTCAAAAAACTAAGATCATGGCATCTGGTCCCATCACTTCATGGCAAATAGATGGGGAAACAATGGAAATAGTGACAGACCTTTATTTTTGGGGGTTCCAAAATCACTGGAGATGGTGACTGTAGCCATGAAATTAAAAGATGCTTGCTCCTTAGAAGAAAAGCTATGACCAACCTAGATAGCATGTTAAAAAGCAGAGACATAAAAATAATAAATAAATAAAAAGCAGAGACATTACTTTACCAACAAAGGTCCATCTAGTCAAAGCTATGGTTTTTCCAGTAGGCATGTATGGATGTGGAAGTTGGACTATAAAGAAAGCTGAGTGCTGAAGAATTGATGCTTTTGAACTGTGGTGTTGGAAAAGACTTTTGAGAGTCCCTTGGACTGCAAGGAGATCCAACCAGTTGATTCTAAAGAAATCAGTCCTGAATATTCATTGGAAGGACTGATCCTGAAGCTGAAGTCCCAATACTTTCTCCACTTGATGTGAAGAACTGACTCATTGGAAAACATCCTGATGCTGGGAAAGATTGAAGGCAGGAGAAGGGGATGATATAGGATTACGATGGTTGGATGGCATCACTGACTTGATGGACATGAGTTTGAGCAAGCTCAAGGAGTTGGTGATGGACAGGGAAGCCTGGCATGCTGCAGTCCATGGGGTTACAAAGAGTCAGACACCACTGAAAGACTGAACTGAATATTAGAAAGGGTAAAAAATATATGAAAATGTACACATTAGAAGGCAAAAGTCTTCAGTTTCCTCATCTTCTAATTCTTCTATTTAGAAATAATCACAGTTAACAATTATTGTGCATCTTATCTGTCTCCACTTCTTAAAATTAAATAACAGTTAAAATTTTGTTAATTACAAGATTTTAATAAATCCTTTTCCTTTTCAGAAGTAAATTATTTTTCATTCATACTAATAGTTCTATTTTTAGCTAATTATATTTTCTAGTTTCAAATATTGAAAACCCTAGATCACTAGTTAGGAATGAATAACTTACCAAGATCAATATTTTTCTCTTCCTGTTTTGGAATTTAATAAAAATTGTTAAAATTCATTGAGTGGCTACTGTATATTTGCCTTACCTAAATTAACATATATAAACATGTTTCATTCCCATGAGACTCCTTTAATCCAGGTGCTATTACTACAGAGTGGTCAAATCAATTGACCACAAAGGTACTAAGTGGTGATGGTAAGAAAGAACCAAGCTCAGGAGGGCATGAAATTATCAATGTTAGTCTGCTTGATGTGGCTCTACAAGTCAGCTTTTTTGTTCTCTTTCTGCCTCAATTTGTAGTTATTATAGCTGCCTTTTCAAGTTTATTGAAATTTTCTTCTGTAGTTTCTAATTAATTTTCAAGTTCATGCCAGTGTATTTAAAATTTTGGAATTGATATTTTCATCTTTGGAAATTCCATTTGGTTCTTTTCATAGTTTCGGTTTCTCTCTTGTTTATATTCATATTTTCCTTTGTGTCTTTGAGTGTGAGCATGTCCATATATCAAGTTCAATCATTTTTGTCACTTCTGTTTTCTGTTTGTATTGGCTGAGTGTTTCTCTGCTTCTTCCTATAACTATCAATTTTTAGTTGGGATGCTGGACATTGTAATTGTGAATGCTACAGACTTTGTCATGTTCTATGGATACACAGTTGAGTGTTGAAGTTTGGGGCTTCCCAGGCGGTGCTAGTGGTGAAGAATCTGCCTGCCAGTGCAGGAGACATAAGAGACCCAGGTTCTATCCCTGGGTTGAGATGATCCCCTGGAGGAGGACAAGGTAACCCTCTCCAGTATTCTTGACTGGAGACCCCCATGGATAGAGGAGCCTGGTGGGCTACAGTCCATGCGGTTGCAAAGAGTCAGACATGACTGATGACTAACATACACACACACACAGTTCTATGGTAGCTTTAGTCTATGGTCAGATTACATGTCTTAACAAGGTGTTAGATTTCTAGGATATGTACTGAGACCCTGGGCCTTCAGTAAGATTTCTACACAATGGCTGATCAAAATTTGAATACCACCAAATCTCATTTGAGAGGCCCTTGGACAGCAAGAAGATCAAACCAACAATCCTAAAGGAAATCAACCCTGAATATTCACTGGAAGGACTCATGCTAAAGCTGAAGCTCCAATATTTTGGTCACCTGATGTGAAGAGCTGACTCACTGGAAAAGACCTTGATTCTGGGAAAGATTTAAGGTAAAAGGTGAAGAGGGCAGCAGAGAATGAGATGGTTAAATAGCATCACCAACTCAATGGGCATGAGTTTGAGAAAACTCCAGGAGATAGTGAAGGACAGAGGAGCCTGGCGTGCTGCAGTCCATGGGGTCGCAAAGAGTTGGCATGACTGAGCAACTGAACAACATCAAATCCCATTTGGGTTCTGGGAATCATCCAGTTACATTTCTTGGCAGTTGTTCTTTGCCGACCACGAATCTTACATGGGTCCCACATATTTCAGTCACCTTAAGCTTTGGAATCCCTGTTACTTGAATCCAGTGAGATGTTAGTGCTTTGCGTGGATTCCTGCTAACTCTGTGATCAAAAAATGTTTCCAGGGAGAAAGTCAGGTCAAGTATTGGCTCAATTTTCTTTCCTATTTTTTTTTTTTCTGGATCATGGTCTTGTTATGCCTCTTTTCCAATGTCTAAAAACTGTTGCTTTTCCTATTTTGTTTATTTTTTTGGTTGTTTATAGTTTACTCTACTGGAGCTCCAAAACATTTTTTTTTTTTTAAATAATCAAAAATTGAGGAAAATTCTCAATTTCCCACTATATCAGTATAAAAGTAGGTGGGGTTTTTTTGGGGGGGTTATTTTTTAAATTTTGTTGCTTTAATTATGTTTTTTAATTTATCTTTTTATTGAAGGATAATTGATTTACAGAATTTTGTTTTCTGTCAAAAAAAAAATAGGTGTTTTAAACGGTTAAGATGCAGGCTTTCATTTAAACAGGGCACAAATATACATTTCAATGCCAAATGCTTTGATGAAGGTGATAAGCGAACAAAGGAATCAATCAAGGTGGTGATCACAAGTATACAGACTGTCTGGGTTTGAATCCAGGCTCTCCCATTGTTAGCTATGTCAAAGTGCATGGGCAATGTAACCTCTCTGAACATTTCTCACCTGTAAAATGGGCACAAGCATAGCATCGTTTTGTGGGTGAAGCCCAAATTAGATAAAGTATGTGCGGCATATTCTCTAAAACTACAACCAAGAGGAGAAGGGGACAACAGAGGAGGAGATGGTTGGATGGCATCACTGACTCAATGGACATGAGCTTGTGTAAACTCTGGGAGTTGGTGATGGACAGGGAGGCCTGGCATGCTGCATGGGGTTGCAAAGAGTTGGACACAACTGAGCTACTGAACTGAACTGAACTGAACTGAAGAAAGGAATAATAATTCCTGGTCTAAAATTCTGGGAAACTTTTCTTAACCCCAAAGATGGGGGCAGCATCTCTCTCACTGCTCCTTTGCACCTTGCACAGGTATCCGTGTGGCCACATCACAGGTGCCCCTGAACTGATGAAAGGCTTTCTGAACAGGGGTGACGCTCTACAGTTACTCACCAACATGCAGAGTCTGTTAATTTATCCGTGAGCTCGAACTTCTAGAAGCCCATCTTCCATCTCTGTATTTTCAGGGCTAAAACAATGAGGGCATATCATAGAAAACCATTTAATGATTCATTTCTTTTAAGTGCTCAGATGAATGAAGATTATATGAATATATGGGAGCTTCAAGCCCTCTTGCTGTTGCTGCTGCTACTTTTTTCCTCCTCTTCCTCATCCTCCTTCATTTCCATCTTTGTCTTTTAGGTGTTATAGCACACTTCTTTTGTGGTCCTAACCTCTCTTTCTAGGCTCAGGTTTTGAGCAGGCTGGGGAACGAATGCTTACAAAGCTTTCAAAATCCTTCTGAGCTCAAGTGGATGCTTGAAGTGTATCAGGGCAACCTGAGACTGGTGTCTCTACTTTGGATGTTCCACCAGCATGAGGAGGAAAGGTTATCTTAGGGCATCCTCTTAGAGTTCTAGTTGCAAGGATATAAACCTGTAAGAGGACAGAAGAAGAATCTGTACTGTTTGTGGTTGCATCCCCTCATTCCTGGTGCCCAGTAACCATTCAGTAAATATTTGATGGATATAGTTTGTTTTCATCTCTCCCTATGCTATTACTATGCTATTTTTAAAATTTATTTATTCTTAATTGGAAGATAATTGCTTTACAATGTTGCTTACAATTACACTTTTTCCATTAACTGGGTGGCCTTAAGAAAATGCTGTCTTTGCTCTAATATTTAGTTTCTTTAACTGAAAATTAGGAAAATGGGAGGACATAACTCATAGAGTTATCGCGAGAAGGTTGACATAAATAAATGGAGATAAAGTACAACCACTAGTTAGATATATTTATTCTACATATATTTATGTTTCCATCTTGTAATAGATTGGAATTATTTATGCTTCTTAAAGTTAGATGTGAATTTATGGTGGTAGAAGTCAGGCAGGATGGTTGTTAGGAAGAGTTTTGACGGCAAGATGCTGTTCACTGAAAAATATGTGCAACCTAAAAGTTGAGATTCATTACTGGGTGGACATCCTGAAGACTTAAACCCAAGAGACAGCCTCTCAAATAGCTCAGGTGGACTGTTACAAAGAGGTAAGGAATGAGCCAGAATACATCCCAGGTAGTCAAACTTCAAAAGATCACTGTTAGTTAAGGAAAATCAGACATCTCAAGTTAATAAACTTAGTGCATTTCTGTGTATGGAAGATGCAAGAGTCTGGGCTCATTGAAATCGTTCTTTTGATGCACTTTAACTGTATAGGGCCAGTGTCCTGCTTTTTTCCTTCCTGAATCCCCTCGGGGTACACAGTTAGGATGGCTGTAGGGCTGACGACTTAAGAGCCTTGTACTACATTCTTCACTTATTAATGTGGCAGACAACATTTTTCACCTACTAATGTGGCAGACAACATTCTTGTCCACAAGGTCACTATGGGACTCCTGATTCTGAGAATGCTCAGTCTCTAGATCTAGATTTTGCTATGCAGTATGTTTACCTTGAGAATTATCATTTCTATGTCTGTGATTTACATGTATTTCTGCAGGTGTATTATACTGCAATATTAATTTGCACACAAAATAGTAAAGAAAGAAAAAAGGAAAATGTGAATATTACGCACATTTGATTCAGAGTGCCTTGCAAACGTAAATTACTCTCTATGGAAGAAGCCCCAATATTAAGAGGAATGTATATTATAAAAATATTTAATATGAGAAATCAAACTGGCCACAGATGACTCTTTGGAAATATAAAAATCTCAGAATGGCTTTTTGTGTGTACTAAGTAAATGCTGACTTGAATAATTAAACATATATGAAATACATAAATTATTATGGGAAAATTAGTTTCATAAGTCCTCAGTGGAGATGCAAAAAGCAACAGAAAATCAGTCAAGAAAATGCCTAGATTTTATTTTTTTGAAGAGAACTTTTGAAGCAAGGGAGTGTTGACTGAAGAAAAATGCATGACCTAAAAGTTGTGAGTTATGCTTTATTGGGGGGGACTTTCTGAAGATTCTAACCTGGTTGACAGCCTCTCAGATAGCTCTGAGGAACTGTTTTGAAGAGGTAAGAGGAGAACCAGGAAATATAGGAGTTTTAGCTGAAAAACAAAGCAAAAACATGCAGTTGAACCACAAAAGATTACTGCTAATTGCAAAAGCCGGAAATCTCAAATTAATGATCTTTAGTATGTTTGCTGTTGTTGTTTAGTCGCTCAGTTGTGTTCAACTCTTTTTGACCTCTTGGACTGTAGCCCACCAGGCTTCTCAGTTCAGTTCAGTTCAGTCACTCAGTGGTGTCCGACTCTTTGCAACCCCAGTTTCTTAGTCTTTGGTATTTCCCAGGCAAGAATACACCAGGCAAGAATCCTTCTCCAGGGGATCTTTCCAACACAGGGATCAAACCCACGTCTCCTATACTGGCAGGCAGATTCTTTTACCACTGAGGCACCAGGAAAGCCGCTTATTATGTATGGGAAGATACAAAAGTCTGTGTTTATTGAAGTGATTCCTTAGATATGTATCTTAAATATTTTGGCCCCATATCCTGCTTTTCTCCAACCCAAACTCCCCTCAGGGCTCTGCAGTAACTGATAGCTTAATGGTGGGCAACATTCTTTGTTTACTGATCTGGGAGGTGAAAAAACAATTTCTTTGTTTCTCAGTAGGTACCTTAATTGAGAAAGAATGAAGCAAGAGGAACTCCCCTGGTGGTCCAGTGGTTAAGAATTTGCCTTGGAATGCAGGGAATGCAGGCTTGATCCCTGGAAGGGAAACTAAGATCCCATATGCCCAGCAACTAAGCCCAAGTACCTCAACTCCTGAGCCCTCTTGCCACAACTAGAGAGTACACATTCCCCAAGAAAAAATCCCACGTGCCACAGCTAAGATCCAAGGCAGCCAAATAAATATGAAAAAAAAGAATGACGCAAGAATCATCATCATTATTATTATTTTGGCTGGGCCATGCAGCATGCACAACAAGGATTGAAAATATAAGCCCTGCAGATGAAGCAAGGAGTGTTAACCACTGGACCTCTGGGGAGGTCCCAGCAAGGAATTTTTTAAACAGGGAAAGTGTGTGCAAAGTGTGGTAGTGGGAGCAAAAGTGATGTGATGTCTACAAGAAGGCAAATGGCTTATTAGACTGGGTCAGGGGTCGAGTGTTGCCAAGTGATGAGAAAAGACAAATGTGGGGAAGCTTGTAAAAGACCTTAACTGTTAGGAAAAAGATACTCTTCTTTCCAGGCAGCGTTCTTACCAATGATTCCTGGGCCATGTCAGCATCTCTTGACCTCGTACTTCACACATGGCCCAGGCATTTAGACACCATATAGATTAACAGCTTTCTAAATATCACTTTATCGCATAGCCAACAAAATTCCAGAGGGGGAATTGGTATTTGGAGCAATTTCAAGGACCTTACACAGAATTCTCAGAATCAGGTTAACCAAATTTACTGTAATTTGTTAAAGCCAAAATTCTATATCAGCAAGTTGAAGGGTGAACCCTTCGTTACTGGAAATGGTAAAACTTTAGCTCCTGAATTTTTCCAAGGACAACAAAAAAGTTTACTGGAAAAGCAAATGTGGGCCAAAGTTTAAATAATCTTGGTTGACATTCAATCTCAAAGCAGCAATAGCTGCCCTCCTAGTGGTTTTCAGTAATGTTCTTAAATACTGCCACCTGGTGGAAATTTTCTACAACTGCTGTGGGAAACCCAACATGCTCTCTATTTCAGTCTGACCTCCCTCATCCCCCATCTCTCACCTCTTGTTATTCCCGTGAAATCAATGACTAGAAGCTAAGGGAACAGTAAAACGCAGCAGTAGTGCTAACAATTTGTCTTTTTCTCTTTATTTATGTTTTATTTACTATTGCTTTTAATGAATTTAGAATTGTAAAGAGTTGCTAAGAGGTTGAGTTTTTGAACTGAGGCAGATCTGGTTCAATCAGGACTCTGTCACTTGCTAATTTTGTGGTTTTAGGGAAATTGCTTAATCTTTCTAAACTTTGGATTTGTTGTTGTTCAGTCACTCAGTTGTGTTCGAGTCTTTGCAACCCCGTGGACTGCAGCACACCATGCTTCCCTATCCTTCACTGCCTCGCAGTTTGCTCAAACTCATGTCTATTGAGTCTGTGATGCCATCCAACCATCTCATCCTCTGTCCTCCCCTTCTCCTCCTGCCTTCAATCTTTTCCAGCATCAGGGTCTTTTCCATCAGGTGGCCAAAGTATTGGAGCTTCAGCTTTAGCATCAGTCCTTCCAATGAGTATTCAGTGTTGACTTCCTTTAGTGTTGACTGGTTTGATCTCCTTGCAGTCCAAGGGACTCCCAAGAGTCTTCTCCAACACCACAGTTCGAAAGTATCAATTCTTTGGTGCTAAGCTTTCTTTATGGTCCAACTCTCACATCCATACATGACTATTGGAAAAACCATAGCTTTGACTATACAGACCTTTGTCGGCAAAGTAATGTCTCTGCTTTTTAATACGCTGTCTAGGTTTACTCATCTATAAATTGGGACATTCTGAAGAGTAGAGCTAATACACTGAAAGGGCAAGTAGCTGTCTATATTAATGTAGGTGGAAAATCACACATAAATTAAGTAAGCAGAGCAATTGATACAAAGTGTGCTACATTTGTAAAATAAGATTTTACACGTGTACACATACTTGTACTCAGTCAGGGATGCTGACTGACCAATCAGAACAGGTGCTGACTTTTAACAGCTAATAGAGCGGGTCTTCCCCTGTGGCTACAAGGGTAAAGAGCCAGCCTGCCAATGCTGGAGACCTAAGAGGCGTGGATTCTACCTCTAGGTCAGGAAGATCCCCTGCAGGAAAAAATGGCAACCCACTCCAGTATTCTTACCTGGAGAATCCCATGGACAGAGGAGCCTGGTGGGCTACCGTCCATAGGGTCGCAAAGAGACCAACACAACTGAAGTGACTTAGAATTCTGATACCAGCCCTACCCATCCAAAACCTGTCTGCACTGCTTGCTTCCCTTGGACACTCAAGCATCCGGGTTCACTGCTTGCTTCTGAAAGTGAGACAGAGGTGATAAGGAGTGGGGAGGAGATCCACTTTCCTATTGTGTCCTTTTCTTTAAAAATCTGTTTATTTATTTTTGGCTGTGTTGGTTCTTAGTTGCTGCCTGCAGGCTTTCTCTAGTTATGGTGATGGGAGCTACTCTTCATCGTGGTACCTGGGCTTCTCATTGCTGTGGCTTTTCTTGTTGCAGAGCATGAACTCCAGGCATGAGCAAACAGACTTCTATCTACTGCGCCAGCAGGGGAGTTCTGTTTCCTATTTTTTTAACCAAACACATTTATTACCTATTCAAAAAAATTAAAATAGTTATCTTATACAAGAAAAAATATGCCAATGGTTGCATGGTTTTATAACAGAATTAAAATGGTATTTTAAGTCTCTTTTCTGTATCAGTATTTTAATTACTCATTAATTTTAAAACTAAGAGAAGTTTTGTATACATTCTGATAAAATATTATTAATCTGCTCATTTCATGGCACCTGTATATTGTGTCCTGTCTGTTAAGTGGGACCATTTTGTCTAAGTTCCTTTAATTTTGATGCCAGTTTTGTACCTCCCAAAACTTTTCAGTTTTTAATCAGTCCACTTACTTTATATGCATTAATTTCTATGTATGAAATAAAGCAGACTTCATTCAGTCCATTCTTTGATGCTGCCATTTGTCATAATATGAATTATTTTCTGTACTAGACAAAATAGAAATAGGCAAGGCAAGGCCTTGACTTGTCTATCTTTGAACAAAAGTGCCTACAGTAGTGATGGTGAAGTGGATGGGACACTTTTATTGAGCTATTTTGTCCTGTTTAGACAACTAAATGTTTGAGGATTTTGTTTTTTTCATCACTGTACATCAGAAATTTTGCAGAATAAAGAGTTCTGGCCTCTGGAGATATTTGTCTCTTATCCTTTGTTCCATGTACTAATCTCTTATGGATTCTGTCAGCTTTAAAATAGGGCTTACAGGGGTATAGAGGGAAAGATTATTGGCAAAAGGAGCTGAGAAAGGTGAGCCTAGGAAAGCCCTTTGCTGGGCTTCTCACTGAAGATCACTGGACAATTGAATCCTGATAGACAAGGATGTAATACTCTGTCCTGAGATCCCAGGCTTGCTTTCCTCAGTGATGCAATCCCTGGGTCTAGCTCAGGGCTTGGCAAACTTGTAACTGAGCAGAACCTCTTGGGGCCTTCCTGGGACAGGACTTGCCCCATATTCTCTGCTTTAGCTCCTCTCTGAAGTACCTGGATAACAGTATTTGATACAAATTTCCTGAGTTGTTTTGCAGACTTGAAAACCCTTCCCACCAAATGGGAGATGTTAACTAAGCGCATAGCCCCAGGCCTCCTGGAGCCTAGGGACTGATCATGTTAAACTCCGTGACAGCGCTCTGCTGCCTCACCATCAGTCAGAGAATTGTGTGTAAGCTGATCACCTGCCCTGTGACACTTCCCCTCACCTGCCCTTTAAAACGCTTTGTTGAAACCCTTCAGGGTTGGTGCTAGTGGTAACGAACCTGCCTGCCAATGCAGGAGATGTAAGGGACGCGGGTTTGATCCCTGGGTTAGAAAGATCCCCTGGAGGAGGGGCAAGGCACCCACTCCAGTGTTCTCGTCTGGAGAAACCCATGGACAGAGGAGCCTGGCAGACTAGAGTCCATGGGGTTGCACAGAGTCGGACACGACTGAAGCGACTTAGCACACACTTCAGGGAGCTGGAAGCTTTTCAGGGCATGAATCACCTTGTCTCCTCGGAAGGCCTTGCAATAACCTTTTCTCTGCTTCAAACTCCAACATTTCAGTGTGTTTGATCGCAGTGTGCCTCAGGCATATGAACTTGTGTTAACAGCATCTATGTTCAAAGAATGTGATATGGGGAAGTAAATGAGATAAATGGCATATGGTGTTAACAGCCTCCAGCTTCTTTAAGAGTAGCACCATGGTGGCCATCACTGGCTTTTGAATCTCAAATCTCTTCTCTCTGAGGTTTCTGACCTAAGTCTAGCAGGGAAAATGATTTCTTCACTCATCACTTTTTTGGGCAAGCTCTCCCCTCATCAAGCCAGGTACAAGCTCCTTCCCAATAAGTCCCGGATCACCTGGGGATTTATTCTTGGATTTTTGGAACTGTTAGGTAGTTAGAATAGGAAAAAGGAGTCCAGAATGTCAGTGGCTAAAAGACAAGGAAGGGGAAAGTCCATGAAAATAGAACAAAGGAAGGTCCAAGGACCGGAGTGAGGACCTCAGGTAGAACAAACAGCACTCCTGGCTAGCCCAATTTACATAGGGCAGACCCAGGGGGAGGAAGAACATATAAAAAGAGGAGCCAAATGGCCAGGGGTCTCTTTCCCCCAACCCGCCCGCACGCTTGTTCTCTCTCTCTCTCTTTTCTCTTCGCATCTTTGGGTCGGCATGCCCTCACGCCTCCAGGATATACTTTCCTATTTTTTCTAAATAGAACTGATCTGTCCAAGAGCTATAACACGGTCTGTTCAAGACCCGAGAGCTATAACATGGTCTGTCTGAGAGCTGTGACACGCCAAGGGCTTTAACGTCTGTTGCTTCAAATTTTTGTTGAGACGAGACAGAACCGAGGAGATTACACTCCCCTGACTCAGTTCTTGCCAAGGGGTGGGGAGCTGCTGTGAAATTACATAACCATCTGCCTTCATCCACCTTTCTATTGCAACGTGCCCTTTGTCTTCTACTGTTTATTTTATGGCCAGATTTCCACAACTAGCCCTGAACACAGAAGTAGAATTTATTTTGTGTCATTATAAAGAAATCCTTGGGGACAAACAACATCCCACATCTGCAGTCGCTTTCTTCTTTACTCTCATTTTCTTGTCCTTTTCTTATTTAAATGTTCTTGCTTCTTTGCCCTGAAGCATTTCAGATCCTGTTTAGTACCTGTTTTCTGAAGCCAGCCTCCCACTTCAGTCTACCTTAGGTCAGTTTCCTTGCCCCAAAAACCAAAGGGGAAAACAGTGCCTTTGGAAGACCTCAAAAATTGTATTGATAGCATTCTGTTCCCTTCTCATTTCTGAAGCAAATTAAATGAGAAAGAGCTATTGTTTCTCCACCACCCTTATAAACCTTGACTGTAAAGGTGTCACATAGAATCTTATCACTGTAAACCTCACACTTCAGGCTTGTTAATACTGGTGTCTGGGTCATTTTGTTCCAGCAGGCAGGTAGAGAAAATGCAAGCAGAGAAATGTGGGCAGAGGCCAGGTGGCAGGAAATCACACGTCTTGCACACAGGGGAGTTCCATGGGCAAATGAATAAAAGTAGGAACCTCCAGACTAACAGGAAACCACATCTTTTGGGTGATAAGAGTCCTGAAAGCAGACAAAGAGAGGTGGGGAAAGATGGGACTCTCCTACCTTGGAATGTAACTTGTTGCTTATTATGCTCTCATTCTAATAAAATTAACCTTGCAGATAAGAAGCACCCATCATTCACTGATGCCATGACCCTTCTGATTTAAACTAAATGAGGTCAAAAATCCCTCCTCCCCTTGGGAAAATGGAGGTGGAATAAAAATCAGGGAATACAGCTCCCCAAACGCCTCCTTCCCCAGTGAATATTCTGCCCTTTCATTCGTGTGCCTCTCATAACTGGCTTGGGCTTCCCTGGTAATGCAGACTGTAAAGAATATGCCTGCCATGCAGGAGACCTGGGATTGTCACAAGAAAGATATTCACAATTATTTCTAAAACCATCAACTGTTCTGTCAGTGTTCAAATTTTCCCATAGTCTCAATTTATTTTGAGTTCACTTTTGCTATCATTAGGTTCTAAATAAGACTCATGCACTGCAATTAGCTAATCTGTGGTATCATTTTACATGTTTCTCTCATTTCAGAAAAGTGATAGATTTAGTCTTGATGAAATTTAGACTTAATTTTTTGCAAGAATAGTGGGTAGTGACCTTTCAATAGAAGGCACCTATTATCTAGCCAGTTCTCTTTTTGTGATTTTATAAGTGATTTTATAGACCATTGTCTAAATCTATTAACACATAAGAGCTTGCAAGAGTGATATGCATTGGAATATCACTATTCTACAATTCCTTTTTTTATTAGCTGAAATATTAATATTTCTGTATAGAGAACTCTCTCTGGAGAAGGGCATGGCAACCCATTCTAGTATTCTTAACTGGAGAATCCCATGAACAGAGGAGACTTGTGAGCTGCAGTCCATAGGGTCATAAAGAGTCAGAAACAATTGAAGGGACTGAGCGCATAGAGATCTCTAGCCCCATTACCCACTGAATTACTCTGAAGTATAATTTATATAGAAAAAGCAGGATGAAGTTTGGTCCTTTCCTTCTATTTACTAGTTTTCAAAATGACCATGTTCCCTATCATTCTCCAAGGATGGTCAATGAGTTTGCCTGTTCCCTTGCTTGAATATTATCACAAATCATGTGATAATATGGTTTGTGATCCTATCACATGTTTTTTGATAATATTTTACACATTATAACATACACACATATTTTATGTGATTGCATTTATTTCTCTTCTTGGTGTTCTAATTGTCTAACTTTGGGATGGTGGGAATCTTTTCAGGTTGAACCATGAGTTTTTGAAAATAATCTGGGCAGTGTTCTTGCTTTTTAACCCAACAAGAATGTTCAAGTTTATCTTGTAAATTTCTTGCTCCAGATTCGGAATCAGTCAGTTCTCTAAGAAGCCCAGGTTCCACCTAATTGGGGGAAAAAAAAGTTTAGATGTCACAGTCTGGGCACCGAGGGTACTCTTAGTACTGACTACAGTCCACGGGGTCACAAAGAGTCGGACACAACTTAGCGAATGAACAACAACACAATCCATAGAAATGCATGGAGCATGGAGGTAGTTCTCACTCTTTTTTAAACTCTGCAGAGTGTTTGATCGTGTAAAGATGTATTATTTAAGTTATTAGTCCCATTTTGATGAGCCTCTGAATTGTTTTTAGACTTTTCATATAACAAATTATGTTGTAATAATTTTTTTTCTTTCCTTTTTTGTTTGTTCTCTGTTTTTTGTTTTTGCAATGAATAATCTTGAACAAATGTATTTTTTATCTTGGTAGTGTATTGGGATTGATTTCTAGAAGTGGATTTGCTGGATTAACAATGAAAGGATTTGGGTTCTTTCCTAATCTTAATGCAAGGTCCCTGAAGTGTGTAACTCTTGCCATGATCATGGCAGAAATGGGGATTCTTAAGATATCAGTGCCCATGGCAGTGGGGCAGTGGTTTAAGAAATGTTATCAACTTAGACTATTTTTCTGTGATGTGTATACATGATATATACACGTATAGAACTGCATACAATTTTTATAAAACTTTAAACCATAATTAACAAAAAATTCTGCCATTTCCTAGAATGAGAGATGACTGCTCTCCTTCTTAAAAGCACTTTATTTTCCCAGGAATATTAGACTTTCCTTCCAGTGATTGGTATTTTATTTCTCTGACAAAACTAGAAAACTTAAATTTATTTTGAATATAATTTCTGTGATTTACATAGCTTAACAGTTTTTGCGCTGGAATGTCTTTTTGTATTTCTATTTTAGGGAAAAGTCCTAGAAAAAGCCAACATTTAGAGGAACTGAGTTAGATACTATGATTTACTAGAGATGAACAAGGAGGATGACAGTCTTTGGCAGGCCTTGAGAAGGAAACTAAAAAAATTTACCATTTTCACATTTAGAACTTTCCATATGCCTGTTGCCAGGCTAGATTAATTCAGGAGTCTGGTACCCTCTACTTTTCCAATATCCATCTCTCCAGACCTTACAAGATTTATAGCCTGTGCAAGGAGCTTTGTCCTGGTATTCTGTTACCTCTCGAGTCATCAAACGTTGTATAATAACTCTTTTCTTATACTGTTGTGAAGAAAAATGGCTGTATCAATGAAAACAGTTAATCAACCATCTGAATGCAATAGGCAGTGTGTAGAAGAGGCAGAAATAAAAACTCACCTTTAATACATGATGGACATGTGACAGGCATAACGCTAGTTAAACTCTTTTGCTAGACAATCGCATCTAATTTTCAAAAGCCTTATGAACATTTCCAAGTTACCAAATTGAAGGTCTGATGTCAAGCACCTTTTTCAGTCCCATCCAGATGGTCGGATGGTGGTAGAATATAGCGTGACCTTAGAATCCACTCTCTGAATCAAAAGACCATACAACTTGCCAGTGTGCCCTCTCTGGAGCTGCTAAAAGAAAATGTCAGGTATTATTTCTAATTTAAAATCATTCAGATTCTGTTGAGGTAAATGAATGCAATTTCAAATGCAAGTGATTTGAGGATAAATAAATAAATGAATAAATAAATAAATAAATATTGTTAGTGGGCTTCCCAGGTGCCTCAGTGGTGAAAAGAATCTGCCTGCCAAGTAGGAGACACATATTCAATCCTTGGGTCAGGAAGATCCCCTGGAGAAGGAAACAGCAAACCACTGCAGTATTCTTGCCTGGGAAATCCCATGGACAGAGGAGCCTGGTGGGCTACAGTCCATGGGGTCACAAAGAGCCAGACACAACTTAGTGAATAAAAAACAACAACAATACACTGTATGCTGCTGCTGCTGCTAAGTCACTTCAGTCGTGTCCGACTCTGTGTGACCCTATAGACGGCAGCCCACCAGGCTCCCCCGTCGCTGGGATTCTCCAGGCAAGAACACTGGAGTGGGTTGCCATTTCCTTCTCCAATGCATGAAAGTGAAAAGTGAAAGTAAAGTCGCTCAGTCGTATTGATTCTTTGTGACCCCATGGACTGTAGCCTACCAGGCCCCTCCATCCATGGGATTTTTCCAGGCAAGAGTACTGGAGTGGGTTGCCATGTCCTTCTCCAATACACTGTATGCCAATATATAATTGCATCATTCATACCAAACTCTGTGTGTGTATGCATATTTGTGTATGTGTGTGTGTGGGTGCACAGATAGAGTTGATGGAATGATTATGAAAGAAAGAATAAGTTTAATCTTTAAACTAGACTGAACTTGCTTCCAAATCTGGTTTCTCTACTCTTTCTCCACTCACTTTCTGTGTAGGTGTGGATAAATTCTTGACTGCTCTTACCCAAAGATTTGTTGATTCTTAAACAGGGATAGTAATTCCTCAAGTCTTTCTGAGAATTTGGGAATAATAATAGTAATATATGTATAAAATGTTTAAAAGAGTGTCTAACGCATCACAAGAAACATCCCCAATGATAATTGTAGTGATCAGAATCACATGTAAATCATCTTTAAAGCATTTTCAAGGTGGTTCATTTTGAAGTTTGGCCAAGAGCCAGGTAGTTATCTAAGACGGAGTGGAAGGAAATAGAGGTGGAAAGATAAGAAGGCGTGAAGACTTGAAGGCAGAAACAAACAAGTTGTGCAAGTGTTCAGTGAAAGAAGGTTGGTTTCCTGGACAGAATTTGCATACTGTGTCGCAGGAGATAATGTTGCTTAGTGTAGGATAGAGGTTTGGCATAAAAGGATGTTTAGCTATCCCTGGCAGTTAAATCTCCCGGCCAAGCCATTATCAGACACTTTAAGTCTCCCCTGTTGAAACAATGGTATCCTGAACTTTACCTGATTTTATCATGTTGAAAACTGCCTAGGAAACATACCGTAAGAACCTGAGATATGCAAATAGATGACAAGGTGTCCCCCTTTGAAAGTTGCACTCCCTTAATAGAACATCTATCAACTTTAAGTTCTAGATGAAAACTTTTGGGGGCAGAGTTCCACAGGAATGGGAAATGGACGCAATGATTCTTAAATCTTTTCTGTGGTCTTTAGGTCCAAAAACTCACACACCTTTATGATCCTGGATATCGGGGGGAAAAAGTGAGTTAGAACAGTTGACATTTCAATTGGTATGGGTCAAATAAGTGACACAAAAGTATCTGGCAATTAAACATTTTCTTCACAGTCTGTACAGCAATGCATTTCCCAAATGAATGAGTCCTATTTTGATCTCTCCAATGTGCTGCTGTGTGTGAGCATCTCCTGTGGAGGTACAGGTCAGCAGTGGCCTGTCGCAGGGGCAGGGATTCTGGGTGCAGCAGACTTGGGTGTGGCGTAAGCCCTCTTGGAGTAGGTCGCCGTTAACCCCACCATAGAGCTGCCAGAACTCACACAGGACTGGGAAATAGACTCTTGGAGGGCACAAACAGAAGCCTGTGCATCAGAACCCAGGAGAAAGGAGCAGTGACCCCACAAGAGACTGACCCAGACTTGCCCATGAGTGTCCAGGAGTCTCCAGCGGAGGCGTGGGTCAGTGGTGGCCTGCTGCAGGGTTGGGGGCATTGAGTGTAACACTGCACGCATGGGACCTTTGAAGGAGGTCGCCATTATCTTCATCACCTCCACCATAATTGGGCCCGAGGTAAATAGCAGGGAGGGAACACAGCTCCAGCCATCAACAGAAAATTTGATTAAAGATTTACTGAGCATGGCCCCGCCCATCAGAACAACACCCACTTCCCCCCTCAGTCAGTCTCTCCCATCAGGAAGCTTCCATAAGCCTCTTATCCTTCTCCATCAGAGGGCAGACAGACTGAACACCACAATCACAGAAAACTAACCAATCTAATCACAGAGACCACAGCCTTGTCTAACTCAGTGAAACTATGAGCCATGCCATGTGGGGCCACACAAGACAGATGGGTCATGGTGGAGAGTTCTGACAAAACATGGTCCACTGGAGAGGGGAATGGCAAACCCCTTCAGTGTTCTTGCCTTGAGAACCCCATGAACAGTATGAAAAGGCAAAAATATAGGACACTGAAAGATGGACTTCCCAGGTCTGTAGGTGCCCACTAGGCTACTGGAGATCAGTGGAGAAATAACTTCAAAAAAAATGAAGAGACGGAGCCAAAGCAAAAACAACACCCAGCTGTGGATGTGACTGGTGATGGAAGCAAGGTCCGATGCTGTAAAGAGCAATATTGCATAGGAACCTGTAATGTTAGGTCCATGAATCAAGGCAAGTTGGAAGTGATCGAACAGGAGATGGCAAGAGTGAACGTTGACATTTTATGAATCAGCAAACTAAAATGAACTAGAATGGGTGAATTTAACTCAGATGACCATTATATCTACTACTGTGGGCAAGAATCCCTTAGAAGAAATGGAGTAGCCATCATAGTCAACAAAAGAGTCCGAAATGCAGCATTTGGATGCAATCTCAAAAATGACAGAATGATCTCTGTTCGTTTCCAAGGCAAACCATTCAATATCATGGTAATCCAAGTCTATGCCCTGACCAGTAATGCTGAAGAAGCTGAAGTTGAACGGTACTATGAAGACCTACAAGACCTTCTAGAACTAACACCCAAAAAAAATGTCCTTTTCATTATAGGGAACTGAAATGCAAAAGTAGGAAGTCAAGAAACACCTGGAGTAGCAGGCAAATTTGGCCTTGGAGTACAGGATGAAGCAGGGCAAAGGCTAACAGAGTTTTGCCAAAAAACACACTGGTCATAGCAAACATCCTCTTCCAACAACACAAGAGAAGACTCTACACATGGACATCACCAGATGGTCAACACTGAAATCAAATTGATTATATTTTTTGCAGCCAAAGATGGAGAAGCTCTATAGTCAGCAAAAACAAGACTGGGAGCTGACTGTGGCTCAGACCATGAACTCCTTATTGCCACATTCAAACTGAAATTGAAGAAAGTGGGGAAAACCACTAGACCATTCAGGTATGACCTAAGTAAAATTCCTTACAATTTATACAGTGGAAGTGAGAAATAGATTTAAGGGACTAGATCTGATAGACAGAGTGCCTGATGAACTATAGATGGAGGTTCATGACATTGTACAGGAGACAGGGATCAAAACCATCCCCAAAAAAAGAAATGCAAAAAGGCAAAATGGCTGTGAAAAGAAAGGCCTTACAAAAGGCTGTGAAAAGAAGAGACTTGAAAAGCAAAGGAGAAAAGGAAAAATATACCCATTTGAATGCAGAGATTCAAAGAATAGCAAGGAGAGATAAGAAAGCCTTCCTCAGTGATCAATGCAAAGAAATAGAGGAAAACAATAGAATGGGAAAGACTAAAGCTCTCTTCAAGAAAATTAGAGATACCAAGGGAACATTTCATGCAAAGATGATCTCGATAAAGGACAGAAATGATATAGACCTAACAGAAGCAGAAGATATTAAGAAGAGGTGGCAAGAATACACAGAACTATACAAAAGAGATCTTTACGACATGTGAAGATAATCATGATGGTGTGATTACTCACCTAGAACCAGACATCCTGAAGTCAAGTGGGCTTTAGGAAACATCACTACGAACAAAGCTAGTGGAGGTGATGGAATTCCAGTTGAGCTATTTCAAATCCTAAAAGATGACTCTGTACAAGTGTTGCACTCAATATGCCAGCAAAATTAGAAAACTCAGCTGTGGCCACAGGACTGGAAAAGGTCAGTTTTCATTCCAGTCCCAAAGAAAGGCAATGTCAAAGAATGCTCAAACTACCTCACAATTGCACTCTTCTCACATGCTCAAAATTCTCCAAGCCAGGCTTCAAGAGTACGTGAACCGTGAACTTCCAGACATTCAAACTAGTTTTAGAAAAGGCAGAGGAACCAGAGATCAAATTGCCAACATCCATTGGATCTTCAAGAAAGCAAGCGAGTTCCAGAAAAACATCTACTTTATTGATTATACCAAAACCTTTGACTGTGTGGATCACAACAAACTGTGGAAAATTCTGAAAGATATGGGAACACCAGACCACCTGACCTGCCTCCTGAGAAATCTGTATGCAGCTCAGGAAGCAACAGTTAGAACTGGACATGGAACAACAGACTGGTTCCAAATAGAAAAAGGAGTATGTCAAGGCTGCATATTGTCACCCTGCTTATTTAGCTTATATGCAGAGCACATCATGAGAAACACTGGGCTGGATGAAGCACAAGCTGGAATCACGATTGCCAGGAGAAATATCAATAACCTCAGATATGCAGATGACATCATCCTTATGGCAGAAAGTGAAGAAGAACTAAAGAGCCTCTTGATGAAAGTGAAAGAGGAGAGTGAAAAAGTTGGCTTAAAGCTCAACATTCAGAAAACTAAGATCATGGCATCTGGTCCCATCACTTCATGGCAAATAGATGGGGAAACAATGGAAACAGTGGCAGACTTTATTTTTATGGGTTCCAAAATCACTGCAGATGCTGACTGCAACCATGAAATTAAAAGAGGCTTACTCCTTAGAAGAAAAGCTATGACCAACTTAGACAGCATATTAAAAAGCAGGAACATTACTTTGCCAACAAAGGTCCGTCTAGTCAAGGCTTTGGTTTTTCCAGTGGTCATGTATGGATGTGAGAGTTGAACTATAAAGAAAGCTGAGCGCCAAAGAACTGATGGTTTTGAACTGTGGTGTTGTAGAAGACTCTTGAGAGTCCCTTGGACTTCAAGGAGATCAAACCAGTCCATCCTAAAGGAGGTCAGTCCTGAATATTCATAGGAAGGACTGATGCTAAAGCTGAAATTCCAATACTTTGGCCACCTAATGCAAAGAACTGACTCATTGGAAAAGACCCTGATGCTGTTGAAGATTGAAGGCGGGAGGAGAAGGAGACGATAGAGGATGATACGGTTGGATGGCATCACTGACTCGATGGACATGAGTTTGAGTAAACTTCGGGATTTGGTGACGGACAGGAGACCTGAAGTTCTGCATCCATGGGGTCGCAAAAAGTGGGACAGGACTGAGCAACTGAACTGAACTGAACAGAACTGAATGTATTGCCTGTATTTTTGCATCTTTGCCACCAGATGGCAGTAATAACCCATTCATCCATTTCTCCACATCAACCCCCATCCCTTGTTCTTCTGCTTGGTGTTATTCTACCAATGAATCAATGACTAAGTTAAGATTGATGTTTAAAAATTCCTACTGTATTACCAGTGACAAGCCAGAATACTAGAGTCATAGTTTCCTGGTGTAAAAAAATGCGAAAATGTGCACTGGGGCATATATATATATATATATATATATACATGCTAGTCGCTCAGTGTGTCCAACTCTTTGTGACCCCCATGGACTGTAGCCCACCAGGCTCCTCTGTCCATGGGATTCTCCAGGAAGAATACTGGAGTGGGTTGCCATTCCCTTCTACAGGGGATCTCCCCAACCCAGGAATCAAACCCAGGTCTCCTCTTTGCAGGCAGATTCTTTACCATCTAAGCCAAACCTTGAAGCAAACACTGGAAATAAGGTGATCTTATGTGGAAGTTGGAATACCCTTCAGTAAGAAACACTTTTAGTAAACAGTAAAAGATTATCTTGGATTCCACGCATTAAAGTGTATGTAAAACTATTAGTTGGCAGTGGGAGGAATCTCTTTTTGGGGTGTGGTTGCATATATGTGACTTGAAGCATTACCTGTCATAAACAATCCTTGTCACATCCTAGGCACAACTCCCTTAAGGATGAAAGAGTGAGGCTGTCTACAGGTGAAATGGGACCTGACATGACATTGGTCTCAATCTCACCTAATTACCCTCCCACTCAATTTGCCTTAATATGGAATATTTTCTTTCTCAGCTCTTTTCTCCAAGAATAATTTTCTTGTTCAACTATACTGTATCCACAAGTCCATGTTTCAGCCTGGGGAACAAACTTTTCGTGTAACCTTTTTTCCCCCATTTCTTAAAAATATCTATGAAAACCTTGTAAAGATTGAACAAAAACACCCTGTAATTGTGCTGAACCAAAACTTTGCTTGGACATTCTTCTTTAAACTTGGCTTAATGAAGTTGTTTTTAAACCAAACATTTCACACTCAAAATTCAAGAGACATGGAAAAAGAGCTAGAAATGGATGGATTTTTTTTCATTGTATTTTTAGATTGTGGGGTTTATCTGGATCATTTTCAATAGCTTTAAGTGATGAGCTGATCTGATTTTAGCTGCTGCAGAGAAGGGTAATTTTCAGGGCTCCTTCCACTACTGAGGATGTGGCTACAGACCAGGGAACACAAGCTTTATCAGTGAGATACAGTTATCTTTACAATTACAATACATAGGTCTGGGTATGATTTGGGCACTTTCTTGCATGCCAGATACATGGACATGTATATAAAATGAGGATAACGATGCCCACGTGAGGATTCACTGAGACACAGGCTAGGAAGTGCCAGCACATGGTTGATACTCAACAATGGTGAGTTCCCTTTCTCTCTTTCTCAATCTACTCCCAGGATAAAAGCAGGTTGATTCAAACTTAACTTACAAAGGAGCAAAGCTCTATCTTCCACATTGGTTGCACTCTATAAACATTCACTTCCTTGTCTCCTTTTGGTCTGGAATTTTCCTGATTATATTCTACTGGGGAAAAGAATTTTCAATTCTCATGCTTATCGCAGCATTTGAAACACCTCCATGAGAGTGGAAAAAAAGTCATTAGTTGCTCAGTCTTGTCCAACTCTTCGCAACCCCATGGACTGTAGCCTGCCAGTCTCCCTGGTCTGTGGAATTCTCCAGGCAAGAATACTGGAGCGGGTAGTCATTCCCTTCTCCAGGGGATCTTCTTGACTCAGGGATGGAACCCAGGTCTCCTGCATTGCAGGCAGATTCTTTACCATCTGAGCTACCAGGGAACCCCCAAACACCTCCGTGAGTATCTGCCCAGTGCACTCCCAGAACTAGCCTGAATTTGTGCAAGGGGAGGAGGGAGAAGGAGAAGCAGACAGGACCAAAGAAATTACGTTTCTTTTCTTTGGACAAGAAACAATGCTCCTCATTGGAATGATTTAGTCACTACCCAACCAAACGCGGGGCCAAAAGAAGTAAAGCCAAACTGCTTACACCAGGTTGTGGTGAAGGAAAGTGCCATGTGTATTGCAGGTGTCATACAAGGAGTGGGGGGCAATGAACCCTCACAAAGCCCAAACTCCCCAACAGGTTTCAGGTAGCATTTTTAAAGCAAGGTGGTGGAGGGAGTTGCAGGGTATGTGATCAGTTTGTGCACAGTTCTCTGATTGGTTGATGGTGAAGAAACAGGCCAGTGTCACAGGGGTTCACATTATTAATTCTCAGATCCAGTAAGTCTGGGGGCTACGTGCGCATGGTCATCATGTAGTCAACTTCTTCCTTTTGGTGGAGGCTTTAGTATCTGTGGTGGCTCAGTTGGTAAAGAATCTGCCTGTAACGCAGGAGGCTCGGGTCCGATCCCTGGGTTGTGAAGATGCTCTGGAGAAGAGAGTGGCTACCCACTCCAGTATTCTTGCCTGGAGAATCTCATGGACAGACGAGCCTGGTGGGTTACAGTATATGGGGTTGCAAAGAGTCAGACACAACTGAGTGACTTTCTCTTCAGTAGCTGTAGAACAACTCAAGAGTGTGCACCAGATACTGTCTTCTGTGTACTTTCAGTTCAGTTCAGTTCAGTCGCTCAGTTGTGTCCGACTCTTTGCGACCCCATGAATCGCAGCACACCAGGCCTCCCTGTCCATCACCAACTCCCAGAGTCTACCCAAACCCATGTCCATCGAGCCGGTGATGCCATCCAGCCATCTCATCCTCTGTCATCCCCTTCTCCTCCTGCCCCCAATCCCTCCCAGCATCAGGGTCTTTTCCAATGAGTCAACTCTTCGTATGAGGTGGCCAAAGTATTGGAGTTTCAGCTTCAGCATCAGTCCTTCCAATGAATATTCAGGATTGAACTCCTGTAGGATGGACTGGTTGGATCTCCTTGCAGTCCAAGGGACTCTCAAGAGTCTTCTCCAACACCACAGTTCAAAAGCATCAATTCTTTGGCACTCAGCTTTCTTCACAGTCCAACTCTCACATCCATACATGACCACTGGAAAAACCATAGCTTTGACTAGATGGACCTTTGTTGGCAAAGTAATGTCTCTGCTTTTTAATAAGCTATCTAGGTTGGTCGTAGCTTTCCTTCCAAGGAGTAAGCGTCTTTTAATTTCACGGCTGCAATCACCACCTGCAGTGATTTTGGAGCCCAAAAAATAAAGTCTGACACTGCTTCCACTGTTTCCCCATCTATTTCCCATGAAGTGATGGGACCAGATGCCATGATCGTAGTTTTCTGAATGTTGTACTTTAGGGAGGGATTGGGGACAGGAGGAGAAGGGGACGACAGAGGATGAGATGGCTGGATGGCATCACCGACTCGATGGGCATGAGTTTGAGTAAACTCCGGGAGTTGGTGCTGGACAGGGAGGCCTGGCATGCTGCGATTCATGGGGTCTCAGTGTCGGACACGACTGAGCGACTGAACTGAACTGAACTGAAAGATTTGTGACTGTCATGTGGCTGACTTACTGTTTAGATGTTTACCAGTTTTCCTGGCCTATCTTACTTTATTTTTTTTTTATCACTACATGTTCACCTCCTTTTAATCATTAATTATGGATCCAGGCTTTTGTGATTTAGAGGAGGACTAGTATACTAAATCTCTTCTACAAACAAGAGGCAGGCAGAGGACCCAGGGGAGGGGTCTGTTCCAGGAAGGTCCCAGAGGAACCTACAAGGTTATAATTGGAATAATTTTAGTGACAATTAAATAAGGTAGTTCAGTGCTTTGAAACTTTTTGTTAAAATGACAAAGAGACTTAAGAGCATGGCTTTAATATAGAAAGTGAAAAAAAGTGAAAGCGTTACTTGCTCACTCGTGTCTTTTTGCGACTCCAAGGGCTATAGCCTACCCAATTCCTCTGTCCATGGAATTCTCCAGGGAAGAATACTGCAGTGGATTGCCATTTCCTTCTCCAGGGGATCTTCCTGACCCATAGATTGAACCCTGGTCTCCTGCATTGCAGGAGGTCACCCGCATTGCAGGCGGATTCTTTACTGACTGAGCCTAAAAGCCTGTGTCTTCAAGGGACCTCTAATATCTGTCTCCACAGAGGAGATTAAAACTGTTTCACATATTGCTGTGAGCTGTGAATCTGGCTACTCACCATTGACTGATGAATACTTCCTTTTCAAATAACTTTAAACTTTATTTTTAAAACAGAGGATAATGTTCCCATGGAATCTTGGCATTTTGAAGGAATAACTTGTATGTTTAAAAATCTGCTTGGGGACACTTGAGGTATTAGGAACGCACAAACCACATGGCATTTTGGCAAACCTGTGTGACCAAATTCTATTTGTTCAACAGAAGCCTCATTCTAAAATGTCGAGTGCTCCATAGCTTTTGGATTTCAGTGTGGTGGTTGGAGAATTTTTCAGCTGGGGAGTAGTGATTCTTGTTCATCTTCTGGTGGGGATGGAGGAATTTGCCTTTGTGGAGAGCTCTTCCCAGTGCAGATACAAAAAATCATTTGCCCCCACCCTCTTACTCTCAGTCCATTGGTCCTAAGTTGCTTCAGTCATATCTGACTCTTTGTAACACTATGGATCTCTGTCCATGGGATTCTCCAGGCAAGAATACTGGAGTGGGTTGCCATTTCCTTCTCCAGGGGTTCCTCTTAGAGAAACTCTGAAATTCAGTGAGGAGACCAAATGTGGTAACTTCAAATTGCAGTGTTAAGGTTTTTCTTTAATAATATAAATTGTTTGAACTCTGTCTTTGCAAAGTTAGAATTTTTTTCTCCCTAAGTTTAGATTTAGACTGCCTCAAGCCTAACAAATGCTGTTTTATGGAGGAGTATAGGTGTGTTCCCCCTCCCCCAAGAATTTCCTTATAGGAATGGGAAACCAAGGCTGTGTGATCGTTAGGGTGCAGAGCCTAATTGTCACGTCATTTGAGGAGATGCCTGAGCTCAGCGGTAAGGAACTAGATCCTACACAAGGAATTATGTACAACTGACTCTTTTGATTGTCTTGGCAGGATCATGAAGCCAGAAGACCCTTTGTGAAGAAGAGTAGAAGAGGAGGGTATCTTTTTATATGAGTGTGAATGCGCTTGTGTGTACTCAGTCGCTTCAGTCATGTCTGACTCTGTGACCCTATGGACTAGTACACCAGGTTCCTCTGCTGTGGGGTCTTCAGGCAAGAATACTGGAGTGGGTTGCCATGCCCACTTCTTGGGATCTTCCTGACCCAGGATCAAACCGGTACCTCCTGTGTCTCCTGCATTGCAGGCAGGTTCTTTACCACTGAGCCACCGAGGAAGCCCCAAGTGTATATACACATAGACATATGTGTGTGCACACACACATTTACATACACTAGTTTAGAAAATCATATCAATATATTTCCACTTAAAATTCAGGTGTGGGAAGGTCTGTGCGGGTGTGGTATTTCATTTTTGGTTTTGTTCTGGGAGGCTTAAGGAAAAGCCAGGCCAACTTTGATGCAGTTTGAATTTTTTAAAACTCTTATATAAAACTGATCTAATTCTCCACTTCAAGGGTTGGGCTATGGGTGGCAAACTGGGATTCCCTCAGATCTCTAACCAGCGTTCTCTTTTTTCTTTCTTCTGTTTTAAATCGTGTACTATATATAGATTTTGAATTCTGGATAAAGACCCCAGAAATTCCTCCTGGTGACCACCCTTGTTCTCTCCTCTCCAAAGCCAACCCCATTGTGTATTCTGAGCTGGCATCTCAGACATGAGATGGGACTTCAGAAATTTGATGGTGCACATGCCTGAAACAGATGAAGAGACTACTAGTTGCCCCCAAACATTAATTCTCTCTCTCTCTTTCTTACAGTAGAATTCCCAACTTTTAGATGGGCATGGCTATCCAGCTTGTTACGTTGTTGGACTACTGTACAACTAAATTCTAGGCAGTAGGAAAATATCAGAAGTAGCATGTGCTTTTTCTAGATCAATTAATCTTAACTAGGAGTAATTTCGCCTACTCCTCATTATAGCAATCTTTGATTGTCACAACTTGGGGGTTGCTTCTGGCATCTAGGGGGCTTCCCAGGTGGCACTAGTGGTAAAGAACCCACCTGCCAATGCAGAAGACATAAGAGACACAAGTTGGATCCCTGGGTCAGGCAGATCCCCTGGAGGAGGACATGGCAACCCACTCCAGTATTCTTGCCTGGAGAATCCCATGGACAGAGGAGTCTGGCAGGCTATAGTCCATAGGGTAGCAAAGAGTCACACAGGATTGAAGTGACTGAGCATGCACGCATGCATATGGTGGGTCATGTTTATTTGTTTTTACTTAACTGTAACCACTCTCTCCCACATCAAGTATCCCAGTTCTCATGAATACAGGAGAAAGTAAAATTAGAATTTCCCATAATTACCCTATTACTTTATCCTATGTTACAAAGAGAATAGTCTTAAAATAGCATACTAAAACCATTATGATTAAAAATTGCTAAGGATATTAAAACTATTTTTTGAATATGTTTTATACATTAAACCCAACATTTTTATAACTTCACTGACTTTATATATTATACTCTCTTTTTTTTCTCACTGTCAGTTCTACAAGTAACTACTGTATATATTTAATACTCATTATCTGCTCTAATGCTGATAATTTTCTATTCATTTTGGTTGTCTAAAGTACATTCTGTAGTAGATTTCCAATGAAGCAAATAGAAACAATATTCCCTGAGTTGTTGCATGTTGATAAAAATTTGCTTGTGCCCTTTATATTTGAATATGAGTTTTATGAGGTATAAAATCTGTAGCTCACATATTTTTCTTTGAGTATCTAAAATATTGCTCTATATTTTGTATTGCATGATTTTGTATTAAGTAATAAAACATTACTTAAAAAAGTCTGAGGTTAATCTAATTTTCTTCCCCTTATATAATTTCTTCTTTTTTTATATTGATGTTTTCTGTTGACATAAACTGCATATTTAGAGAATATGTAGTAGACAGCCCTCTCTGATGGCTCCAAGATTCCACTTCTTAGTGTACAAACCCTATATAATACCCTCTGTTATGGGCTGAATGTGTCTCCACAAAATTCATATGTTGAAGTTCTAACCCCTAATGTGATGATATTTGGAGATGGGGCCCTTGGAGTAATTAGTATTCAGTTAGGCCCTAAGGATGCGAACCTCCTAGTGGGATTAGTGGCCTTAGGAGAAACAGGAAGAAAGAGAGAGGTGAAAAGCTAAGTGAAGACATAATAAAAAAAGCAACCATCTGCAAGCCAGGAAGAGAGGTCTCATCAGGAACCAAATCAGCCCTGATCTTGAACTTCCCAGGATCTGGTACTATGAGAAAATAATTTATGTGGTTTAAGCCATCCAGTCTATGGCATTTAGTTATGGCAGCCCAGCTGACTAAAAATCCTCCCTTGAGTTTGGGCAGGACCTGTGAATACGATGAGATCATCATGCTGAGATTATGTTATAGAAGACTCTATCAGGATAGACTGGAGGGAGATTCTCCTGATTGCTTTGAAGAAGTAAGTATTCATGTGTGAAAGGGTCACATGACTAGAACTCTCAGTCTCTAGGAGCTAAGAGAACCCCTGGTTGACAACCAGTAAGAAAACAGAGACCTTAATCCTGCAACCTCTAGGCACTGAATTCTTAGACCCCAGTTTTTCAATGAGATAACAGTTATAGCTGACACCTTGATTTAAGCCTGGTGAGATCTTGACCCAGTTAACCCACACTTTGACTAGGACTTCTGACCCATGGAAATGGTGAAATATTAAATTAGTGTCATATTAAGCCACTAGGTTTGTGACAATTTGTTATGCTACAATAGAAAACTTATACAGGGGACCTCCTCGGTGGTCCAGTGGTTAAGAATTTGCCTGGCAATGCAGGGGAGGACATGGGTTTAATCCTTGGTCCAGAAACTAAGATCCCGCACGCCATGGAGCAACAGAGCCCGTGAACTGCAATAAAGACCCCATGCAGCCAAAAAAGAAAACTAATGCGGAGTATGATTTGGTAAATTTTAACATATGCAGATGTGGAAATCATAAACAAAATCAGGATAATAAATATACTGCTGCTGCTGCTGCTGCTGCTGCTGCTGCTAAGTCACTTCAGTTGTGTCTGACTCTGTGCGACCCCATAGACGGGAGCCCACCAGGCTCCGTCGTCCCTGGGATTCTCCAGGCAAGAACACTGGAGTGGGTTGCCATTTCCTTCTCCAATGCATGAAAGTGAAAAGTGAAAGTGAAGTCGCTCAATCATGTCCGACTCTTCGAGACCCCATGGACGGCAGCCTACCAGGCTCCTCTGTCCATGGGATTTTCCAGGCAAGATAAATATACTAAAACACCTTAAATTCCCTTATACTTTTTGTAATCTGTCCCTTACATCCTGTTCCAACCTCCTCTATTCCCAGGCAAGCACTGACCTTCTTGCTATACTGTAGATTATTTTGTATTTTCTAAGCTTTTATAAAAATGGAATCATACAGCATGTACTCTTTTTTGTTTGGTTTGTTTCATTCAGCATAATTAATTTGAGATTTATCTACTGTTATGGTATATAACAAGTTCATTTTTTTCTTTGGCTGAGTAGAATTCAATTGTATGTATTTACTACAAATTATTCATTCATTGAATTGTTGATGCACATTTGGGTTGTATCTAGTTTTTAGCTATAACACATGAAGATGCTATGAACATTTGTGCATATGTTTTTGTTTGGATACATGCTTTTATTTCCCTTGGATAAATACCTAGGAGTGGAATGCCTTAATCATATGATAGATATATGTTTAATTTTATTGAATTCAGTTCAATCACTCAGTCATGTCCGACTCTTTGTGACCTCATGGACCACAGCACACCAGACTTCCCTGTCCATCACCTATCCTGGAGTTTACTCAAGCTCATGTCCATCGAGTCGGTGATGCCATCCAACCATCTCATCCTCTGTTTTCCCCTTCTCCTCCTGCCTTCAATCTTTCCCAGCATCAGGGTCTTTTCAAATGAGTCAGTTCTTTGCATCGGGTGAAAAAGTATTGGAGTTTCAGCTTCAGCATCGGTCCTTCCAATGAATATTCAGGACTGATTTCCTTCAGAATTGACTGGTTTGATCTCCTTGCAGTCCAAGAGACTCTCAAGAGTCTTCTCCAACACCACAGCTCAAAAGCATCAACTCTTTGGTGCTCAGCTTTCTTCATAGTCCAACTCTCATATCTTTACATGTCTACTGGAAAAACCATAGCTTTGACTGGATGGATATTTGTTGGCAAAGTAATGTCTCTGCTTTTTAATATGCTGTCTAGGTTAGTCATAGCTTTTCTTCCAAGGAGCAAGCATCTTTTAATTTAAAATGCTAAATTATTTTCCAAAGTAGTTGTGTCATTTTGCATTTGTAGCAGTAGTATGTTAGAGTTCCAGTGGCTTCACATCCTTGCCAACACTTGACATGGTCAGTTTTAAGATTTTTTTGATGT